>NW_024081987.1:0-260133 GCF_003009895.1 Hyaena hyaena | reverse complement strand
TGCCTCAGCATTTCTATATCCCTTGGGTAAATTCCTAGCAGTGCTATTACTGGGTCATAGGGGAGTTCTATTGTTAATTTTTTGAGGAACCTCCACACTGTTTTCCAGAGGGGCTGTACCAGTTTACATTCCCACCAACAGTGCAAGATGGTGCCCGTTTCTCCACATCCTCGCCAGCATCTCATGTTCTCTGATTTGCTCATTTTAGCCACTCTGACTGGTGTGAGGTGGTATCTCAGTGTCATTTTGATTTGTATTTCCCTGATGAGTAGGGATGCTGAGCATCGTTTCATATGCTTGTTGGCCATCTGGATGTCCTCTTTGGAGAAGTGTCTGTTCATATCTTCTGCCCATTTCTTTACTGGGTTGTTTGTTTTTTGGGTGTGGAGTTTGGTGAGTTCCTTATAGATTCTGGATATCAACCCTTTATCTGATATGTTGTTTGCAACTATCTTTTCCCATTCCATTGGTTGCCTATTAGTTTTGTGGGTTGTTTCCTTTGCCGTGCATTAGGATATTTCCTAGAAGTGGAGTCATAGAGTATGGGATCATTTGTGTCTGACATCTTTCACTTACCATGTTTTTTGAAGTCCGTCCATATTGTAACATGTAGCGGTACTTTATTCCTTTTTATAGATGGATAATATTCCACTGTATGGATATATACCACGTTTTGTTTACCCATGAGTAGTTGATGGACATTTGGGTATTTCCACATTTTTGGCTGTTGTTTATAGTATAACTATCAACATTAATGTACAAGTATTTGTTTAAATACCTGTTTACAGTTCTTTTGAGTCTGTATCTAGGAATGGACTTGCTGGGTCATGTGTAATTCTATGTAATTCTTTTTGAGGAACTGTCAAATTGTTCTTCAAGGTAGCTGTACCATTTTATACTGCTGATAGCAGTGTGTAAGAGGGTTCCAGTTGCTTTACAACCTTGCTAACTCTTGTAATTATCCATTAAAAAATTAACAACTACCGGTGTGAAGTTGTATCTTATGGCTTTGATTTGCATTTTCCTAATGAGTAATGATGTTGAGCATCTTTTCATGTGCTTGCTTATTCGACATTCATGTATCTTCTTTAGAGAAGTGCTTATTCAGATTCTTTGTCCATTCTTAAACTGGGTTTGTCTTTTTATTGTTGGGGGGGGATTTTTGTTTATTTTTGAGAGAGAGAGAGAGGGAGAGAGCACAGGCGGAGTGGGGCAAAGAGAAAGGGAGACAGAGGATTCAAAGCAGACTCTGCACTGACAGCAGTGAGCCTGATGTGGGGCTTGAACTCACAAACTGTGAAGTTGTAACCTGAGCCAAAGTTGGATGCTCACAAGTGAGCCACTCAGGGGCCTCTTTATTGTTTAGTTTTAAGAGTGTTTTCTGAATATTAGTCTCTGGTTATATATATAAAATGGGAAAATATTTTCTCCCATTCTGTGGATTGTCTTTTTACTTTCTTGATGATGTTCTTTGATGCATAAATTTTCAATTTTGAAGAAGTCCAGTTTAGTTTTCTTTGATTGCCTGTACTTTTGGTGTCATATCTAAAACCTTGCCCAATCCAAAATTACACAGATTTTCACCTGTTTATTTCTAAAAGTGTTATGTTTTTTATCCCTTACATTTATTTAGTCTTTGATCCTAAAGAATTAATCTTTATACATGGTGAGGTAAGAGTTCACATCCATTCTTTTGCATGTAAATTTCCAGTTGTCCCAGCATTATTTGTTGAAAGGACTATTTTTTCTCCATTTCGTCCTTGATGAAAATGTTCATCCTTGATAAAACTCAGTTGAACATAAATGTGTGAGTTTATTTTTGAATTCTGAATCTGTTTCATTGGTCTATATGTAGACCTATTGGTCTTTGTGCCAGTATCACTATGCTTTTATTACTATAGCATTGTGATAAATTTTGAAATAAGTAATTGTGAGTCCTTGAAAAACTGTTCTTTTTCAAGATTATTTTGAGTATTTGGAGTTTCTTCAGTTTTCATTCATATTTAAGAGCAGCTTATAAATTTCTGCAAAGAAGCCAGTTGGGTTTTTGTTAGGGATTTCATTGAGCCTGTAAATAGTTTAGGGAGCACTGCCATTTTGACAGCTTTATATCTTCCAATACACAGACAAGGGTTGCCTTTCCATTTATTTAGATCTCTCTCTCTTTTTTTAATAGTGTTTTGTAATTTTCATTGTGCAAGTCTTGTACTTCTTTGGTTACATTTATTCTTTAAGTATTGTATTTTTTTTGATGCAATTGGAATTCATTAAAAAATTTTTTTTTAGCATTTATTTATTGAGAGAGAGAGAGAGACAGAGTGCAAGCAGGGGGTGGGGGGACAGAGAGAGAGGGAGACACAGAATCTGAAGCAAGCTCCAGGCTCTGAGCTGTCAGCACAGAGACCAGTGCAGGGCTTGAACCCACGAACTGTGAGATTATGACCTGAGCCAAATCAGATGTTTAACCAACTCAGCTACCCAGGCACTCCTAGAGTTCTTAATTTCATTTTCAGATCGTTCATTGCTAGTGTATAGGAGTGCTTTGCTGAACTCATTTATTGGTTCTATCTACTAGTTTTTTTGTAGATTATTTAGTGTTTTTCTTTTTTCTTTTTATTTTAGAGTATGTGAGTGGGCAAGAGGGGCAGAAGGGAAGAGAGACAATCTTAAGTAGGCTCCATGTGCAGCAGGGAGCTCAATCCCACAGTCATGGGATCATGACCTGAACCAAAATCAAGAGCTGGACGTTCAACCAACTGAGCCACTAAGGTGCCCCTATTTAGGATTTTTCTTTTTTTTTTTTAAAAAAAGTAAAAATAAGGAGGTAGAATAAATTTTGATAATTTAATCCAATATAGCCAAAATATTCAGTGTGTGATCAATAAAATAATTTTTTAATTTATTTTTTCAATATAATTTATTGTCAAATTGGCTCACATACAGTGTGTACACTATGCTCTTGCTTTTGGGGGTATTCCCATGATTCATCACTTACATATAACACCCAGTGCTCATCCCAACAAGTGCCCTCCTCAATGCCCATCACCCTTTTTTCCCTCTCACCTCCCCCCACCCCTAGGATTTTTTCTGTATATGACCATGTCATGTATAAATAAACTATCTATGCATAGCTTTAGTTTCTTTCCAATCTGGACACCTTTTATTTCTTTATCTTGCTCTGTTTTCCTGGCCAGAACTTCTAGTACATTGATGAGAAGAAATGGCAAGAGCAGGTATCTTTGTCTTGTTCCTGATTGTAGGAGCAAAGCGGCTAGGCTTTCATCACTAACTGACATTAACTGTGGGTTTTCTGTAAATGCTCCTAATTGGATTGAGGAAGTTTCCTTCCAACAACTAGCTTGTTGAGTGTTTTTATTATGAAAGTGTGCTGGATTTTGTCAAGTGCTTTTTTCTGTGTTTGTTGAGGTGATCATGTTGGTTTTCCCCCCTTCATTTTATTAATGTGGTATCTTTCATCAATTGATTTTTGTATGGTGAACCAAGCTTGTATTTTGAGGTAAATCCCACTTGGGCATGTTGTGTAATCCTCTTCATATGCTGCTGAATTTAGCTTACCATTATTTTATTGAGGAATTTTATATCATAAGAGACACTTGTCTTTAGTTTTCTTTTTTTTCTCTGGTTTTACTGAGAAAGAGTTGACATACATCACTGTGTAAGTTTAAGGTGTACAGCATGATGATTTGATTTGCATATACTGTGAAGTGATTGCTACAGTTTGGCTGATATCCATCTTCTAATATAGATGCAGTAAAAATGAAAGAAGAAAAAAAAGTATTTTTTCCTTGTGATGAGAACTCTTAGGGTTAACTCTCTTATCACTTTCCTATATATGATACATCAAGTTAGCTATAGTCTTCATGCTGTACATTAATTCCCTAGCACAGTTCACCCTTGAACAATAAGGAATGCTGATCCCTGTGCAGTTGAAAATTCACATATAACTTTTAACTTCCCAAAAATTTGTGACTTCTGATCACCTGTTGACTGGATAATGATAACATAAATAATCAACACATTATTTTCTATGTTGTATGTTTTATATACTGTATTCTTTCTATAAATTATAGGAAAGAAAGTATTACTAAAAAAATCATAAGGTAAATAAATTTACAGTACTGTACTGTATTTCTCAAAAGAAATCCATGTATAAATGGATCCACATAGTTTTATTTGTGTTGTTCAGCTGTACTTATTTACCTTATAACTAGAAGTTTATACCTTTTGACCATCTTCTTTCAATTCTTCCTCCCACCTTCTGCCTCTGGTAGCCACAAGTCTTAGGATTTGTGTTTTTTTGTTTTTTTAAGATTCCACATATAAGTGAAATCATACAGTACTTTTATTTCACTTAGCATAAAGCCTTCAGAATCCATATTGTTGTAAATGGCAGAATTTACTTGTTTTTTATAGCTGAATAATATTTCATATTGTGTGTGTGTGTGTGTGTGTGTGTGTATACACACATACAACTGCTTTATCCATCATCTATTGGATCTGTACTTAGGTTGTTTCCATGTCTTGGCTGTTGTAAATACTGCTGTGAACATAGTGGTGCAAATATCTTTTCAAATAGCTGTTTTCATTTTGGGGGATAAATTTCCCAAGTAGAAATTATGGATCATATGGTAATTCTATTTTTAATTTTTTGAGGATTTTCCATACTGTTTTCCATAGGGGCTATAGCAATTTAGAATCCCACCAATAGTGCATAAGGGTTCTGTTTTCTCCACATCCATGCCAGCATTTATATCCTTTTTTTTTTTAAATTTATTTATTTTGAGAGAGACAGTGCACATGTGAGAGGGAGAGGGGCAGAGAGAGGAAGAGAGAATCCCAAGCAGGTTCCGTGCGGCTCAATCCCATGACTGAGATGATGACCTGAGCCGAAATCAAGAGTCAGATGTTCAACCACCGGAGCCACCCAAGGGCCCCATCTCTTTTTGATGATGGCCATTCTAACAGATGGGAGGTGTGCCTTGTTGCTGTTTTAATTTGCATTTCCTTAATGTCTATTGATGTTGAGCATCTTTTGATGTACCTGTTGGCCTTTCATGTATTATCTTTGGAGCAATGTCTGTTCAGGTCCTCTGCACACTTTTTAATTGTGCTGTTTTTTTCATCTGCTGTTGAATTGTATGTAATTGTATGAATTATAATCCAGATATTAACCCCTTATTAGATAGATAATTTACAAATATTTTTTCCCATTAGGTAGACCTTTTCATTTTGTTGATTTCTTTTCCTGTGCTGAAGCTTTTAGTTTGATTTAGTCCCACTTGTTTATTTTTTATTTTGTTGCCTGTACTTTAGGTGTCATATCCAAAACACTGTTACCAAGACCCATGTCAGCGAGGCTTTATTCCTATTTTCTTTAGGAGTTTCTTAGTTTCAGGTTTTACATTTAAATTTTCAACTTATTTTGAGTTAATTTTTGTGAATGCTGTAAGATATGTAACTAGTTATTTTTCTTATACATGTGAATATCCAGTAACCCTAGTGCCATTTTTGTAGTCTGTCCTTTCTCAATTGAATATTCTGGGCTCCCTTGTCAGATATTATTTGACTGTATATTATGGGGTTTGTTTCTGGGTTCTCAGTTCTGTCCCATTTGTTTGTTTTTATGCCAGTACTGTGCTGTTTTAATGACGATAGCTTTGTGTGTGTGTGTGTGTGTGTGTGTGTGTGTGTGTGTGTGTGTAAATGTATATAGCTTGTTCAGGTTTTACATTTTACACTTACATGCATATATATATATATAAAGTATATATATAGCTTGTTCTTCTTTCTCAGGATTTCTTTGGCTATTCAGGGTCTTTTGTGGTTCCCTTTAAATTTTAGGTATTTTTTTTCTAATTCTATAAAAAATGCCACTGGTATCTTGATAAGGATTGTGTTGAATATGTACATGGCTTTTGGTGGTAATGACATTTTAACAATATTAATACTTCCTGGGTATGAATATGGATTACCTTTTAATTTATTTGTATCTTTTTTTATTTCTTTCATCATTGTCTTGCAGGTTTCAGAGTAAAGATCTTTGACCTTCTTATATACATTTATTCTTATGTGGTTGTTTTTGAAGTTCTTGTAAATGGGATCTATTTCTTTTTCAGAAAATTTGTTGTTAGGGTATAGAAATGCTACTGATACTTAGGGAAATGTTCACTTTATCTGTTTTTTTTTCTTTCTTTCTTTTTTTTTTTGGAAGAGTTGATAGAAGCTTGGTGTTACTTCTTTTTAAACATTTGGTAGAATTCACTAGTGAAGCCATCTGGTCCTGGCCTTTGCTTTGTTGGAAGTTCTTTTCATTACTAACTCTGTATTATTATTATTCATTTATTCATATTTTTTGTTTATTCTTAAATTAATTGTTGTTTCTAGGAATTTTTTCAGGTTTGCTAGGTCAATCTGTTGCCATACAATTTTTTTATTCCTAGATTTATTACTGAAGTCAGTAGTAATGTATGTCCTCTTTGATTCCTGATTTTAGTAATTTAACTTTCTTTCCTCTTATTATATCTAGCTAAAGGTTTATAAATTTTGTTGATCTTTTTAGAGAATTAACTTGGTTTTGCTGCTTTTCTCTATATTTCCTATTTTTTATTTTATTTCTCTCCACTCTAATCTTTTTTATTTCCTTCCTTCAGTTTACTTTAGGTTAATTTGCTCTTCTTTTTCTAGGTTTTTTTTTTGTTGTTGTTGTTTGTTTTTAATTTTAGAGAGAATGTGTGTGAGCAGGGGAGGAAAGCAGGGGAAGAGAGAGAATCTTAAGTAGGCTTCATGCTCAGTGTGGAGCCTGACACGGGGTTTGAGCCCATAATCCTTTGATCACGACCTGAGCCAAAATCAAGAGTGAGGCATTCAACTGACTGAGCCACCCAGGTGCCCCTTCTTTTTCTAGTTTCTTAAGGTATGAGGTTAGATTATTGACTTGATTTCTTTAAATATTTTTTTAAATTTTATTTTGAGAAAGAGCATGTGAGCTTGAGCAGCGGAGGGGTTGTAAAAGAGGGAGAGAAAGGTTCCCAAGTGGGCTCCTAAACCCACAAACTGCAGGGTCATGACCTGAGCCAAAAACAAGAGTGGAATGCTTAACAAACTGAGCCACCCAACCACTATCTTGATCTCTTTCTTTAAGGTTGCCATTTACAGCTATGTTTCCCTCTGAATACAACTTTGCTGAATCCCACAAATTTTGTTATGCTGTTTTTTTCTTAGGGACTTTAAAATAGTTTCTTGTGTTTCTTATTTGAATGTGTTATTTAGGAATGTATCTTTTTAATTTCCAGACAATTGTGAATCATCCAAATTTTCTTTTATTAATTTCCATTTTCATTTCACTGTGGTCAGAGAACATACTTTGGTTTCTGTCTTTTAAAATTTGAGGCTTTTTTATGGCCTACTATATTGTCTATCCTAGAAAATATTCCATGTGAATTGAGAAGAATACATATTCTGCTGGTGTTGGGTAGAGTGTTCTGTAGATGTGTTCTAGGTTTAATTAGTATATAGTATTGTTTGAGTCTTCTGTTTGTTGCTTTTCTGACTAGTTCTATCTAGTCTTGGAAGTGGATTATTGAAGTCCCAAACCATTATAGTTGAATTGCCTCTTTCTACCTCCAAGTCTGTCAGTTGTCGCTTTTTTTATTCTGGGGCTCGGTTGTTCGGTATACATATATTTGTTTATAATTTTTATATGTTCTTGAAACTTTTTCTTTTTTTGTTCTTCTTTTTTAATGTTTTATTTATTTCTGAGAGAGAGAGAGAGAGAGAGAGAGACAGCCAACATGAGCAGGGGAGGATCAGAGATTCGAGGGAGACACAGAATCTGAAACAGCCTCCAGGCTCCCAGTTAGCAGTCAGCACAGAGCCCGACGCGGGGCTCGAACCCACAAACCGTGAGATCATGACCTGAGCTGAAGTCTGACGCTTAACCGACTGAGCCACCCTCGTGCCCTTGATACTGTTTTTCTTTGTCTCTCATGTAACAATTTGGATCCTAAAGTCTATTTTGTCTGATATTTGATCATTATCTAATTCTAATTAATATCTCTTCAGCTCTCTTGTGAATATGGTTTATGTGATAAAACATCCCTGTTTTTTCGGGTTTCTTTGGTAAATGTTCATTTATTTTGGAGAGAGAGCACAAGCTGGGGAGGGGCAGAAAGACAGGGAAACAAAATTTGAAGCAGACTCTGAACTGCAGCACAGAGCCCGATATAGGGCTTAAACCCACAAACTGTGAGATCATGACCTGAGCCAAAGTCTGATGCTTAACCGACTAAGCCACCCAGATGCCCTAAAACTTCCCTGTTTTTACTTTAAACCTATATACCTCTGAATCTAAATTGTATTGTAGACAGTATATAGTTGAATCATGTGTTTTAATACATTCTACTAATCTTTGTCCTTTAATTGGAGAGTTTAACTCATTTACAAAAAAATTGACAATAAGAAACTCTTTTGCAATTTTGCTATTTGTTTTTGATCTTTTGTTTCTTAAGTTCTCCATTAGTGTCCTTTATTTACTATTCCATAGATTTATTATGTTGTACCATTTTCTTTTTTTTTTTTTTAATTTTTTTTTTAATGTTTTATTTATGTCTAGGAGAGAGAGAGAGACAGCGTGAGCAGGGGAGGGTCAGAGAGAGAGGGAGTCACAGACTCTGAAACAGGCTCCAGGCTCCGAGCTGGCAGTCAGCACAGAGCCCGACGCGGGGCTCGAACTCACGAATCGCGAGATCATGACCTAAGCGAAAGTCGGACGCTTAACCGACTAAGCCACCCAGGCGCCCCTATGTTGTACCATTTTCATTCGTTTATTTCTTATACTATATATTTTGAGTTATGCTTTTTAAAAATTTTTAAATGTTTTTATTTATTTTTGAGAGAGACACAGGAAGAGACAAGCATGAGCAGGGGAGGGTCAGAGAGAGAGGGAGACACAGAATCTGAAGACAGGCTCCAGGCTCTGAGCTAGCCGTCAGCACAGAGCCTGACGCGGGGCTCGAACCCACGAATTGTGAGATCATGACCTGAACTGAAGTCGGATGCCTAACTGACTGATCCACCCAGGCGCCCCTTGAGTTACACTTTTATAGTTATCCTGAGGAATTCCAAGAACATCGTAATTTGTAATAACCAAGTTCAGATTGGATGTTAACTTAATTTCAGTAGTATACCAACTTTGCTTTTATAGGTCTCTGCGCCCATCCCTGTATTCTGACACAGTCAGCTAGCATTTTGATCATGGACTTCCCAGCCTCCAGAAATGATAAGTAATAACATTTCTGTTGTTTTAGCTGCCCACTCTAGTGTTTTGTTCTAAAAGGACAAGCAGATTAAGGCAGGTGTCCATGGTTTCTGATTTGGCTGTTAATCTTATTGAGGACCCTTTGTACATGACAAGTCACTTCCCTCCCGCTCTTTTCAAGATCATCTCTTTGTTTTTATCTTTAACAGTTTGATTCTGCTATTTCTGGTTGTGGATCTCTTAAATTTATCTTATTTGGGGTTCTTTGTTTTCATCAAAGTATAGAAGCCCTTGGCATGTAAGTTTTTAAATATTCATTCTACTCCATTTCTCTTCTCGGCTCTCCTACTGGTTCTCCTCTTCTGTGTATTTTGGCAGATATGTGGGTTTTTCACAGGCCTCTGAGACTGTGTTTATTTTTCTTCCTTCTTTTTACTTTCTGTCTCTTATAGAGTGTAATATTAATTGACCTGATATCTTCAGATTAGCTGATTCTTCTGTTGAGCCCTTAATTCAGTGTTGAGCCCTTAATTCAATGTTGTATATTTTTTTATTTCATTTATTGTACTTTTTCACCTCCAAAGTATCTATTTGATTTCATTTTATTATTTCTGTCTCTTTGTTGATAATTCTCTTATTTGTCGAGACATTGTTCTTAGTAGACATGTTCTTAGACATAATCTCCTTGTTGAACATAGGAAGCCCAACATGTGAGCTTCTTCAGATAGTTTCCTTTGATTTTTTTTCCTCCTGTATGTGGGTTATACATTCTTATGTTTTTCATGCCCTGTAAATTTTTTGTTGAAAACTGGACAGGTTAACTATTATAAAATGGTAAATCTGGAAATCAGATTTTCTTCTTTCCCAGAATTTGTTGATGCTTTTAGTATTTGTTTTTTTTCTTTCTTTCTTTTTTTTTTTTTAAGATTTTATTTTTAAGTAATCTCCATATCCAACATGAGGCTCAGACTCAAAACCTCAAAATCAAGGCTTGCATGCTCAACTGACTGAACCAGCCAGGTGCTCATGTTGTTTTTCTTTGGTAACTTCCTGGCCAAATTCTATTCTGTAAAGTCTGTATTCTTTGTCATATGTAACCACAGAAGTCTCTGCTCTCTCAATTTACTAGTCACCTAATGATTGGGCAGACATTTTATAAAATATCTGGAGCCAAAATGTTTTCTAGTCTTGTTCATGGGCCTTTCTGTTTGTGTTGGGACATACCTTTAGCCCTTAGCTGGGCAGTTTTAAGCTGTGCCTTGGCTTAGGGCCTTCTCAGATCTCTCCTAAGCATGCACACGTTTTTGAACATGTGTATCTTTTTTGGATTTTCAGGGATATGTTGGAATGTTTGTTTTAGTTTTGATTTTGGCTGTGGTGTTACTGCATAATAAGCAAAATGCTTTGCCATTTAATTCAGTAACAAAATAATTCATATTTTACTATGCTTTCAAAGCATGACACTTGAAGTCCATTTTATCTTCCTTTGACCTATGCATTGGTACTAAAAATAAAGTATCGTGGTATGGCATATATGTGGCACTCCAAATGCTTTCAGGTTATAACCCTATCGCTGTGATTTGCAGTGTATGGAGCAGCAGGTAGAATCAGTTAAAGTATCACATATGATCTCTTATCACAATTCAACTATGCCATTGTTGAGCAAAAGCAGCCAGTCAGTGCGTAAGTGATGAGTATGACTGTGTTCTAGTAAAGCTTTGTTTATGAGCACTGAAATTTGAATTCAACATAATTTTCAAATGTTATGAAATATTCTTTTGGTTTTTCTTTATTCAACCTTTTAAGAGCCCTTACGGACATCTCTTTCCCTAGCCTTTTCTCGCGGGCTTTTCATTAGTTTATTTGCTGGAGACAGCAGCAGTCTAAGATATTAGTCTATAAATGTTTTCAGCAAATGCCCCTCCCCTCATCCACTCCCCTCCCCCCCATCCCCACCCCAGAGATAGTTTTATCACTAGGGCCTTTCAAGTTAGGTGAAATAAGTACAAGGCCAGTCTCCCAGGGAGCCACCAAACAGGTCAGAACAAATGATTACAATTCTCCATGAATGAGCTCTGTTCTGTTCCCTCTGGTGTCAGGAATGGCAGGCTATTTTACAGCTCCTGCTGAGATTGGGAGTGTGGGATGGGACCAGAGTAAGATAAAACAGCACAAAGTTCATTTTTCTCACTAGGAATAATCTGATACTTTGAATAAGCATTCTCAGGTCACTGCAAGCTTTAGGTTAATTTGAGAGCTCCAAAAAAGAGTTGATTTTGATAGTCGTTGCTCATTTTTGTTTTCAGTGCTTTTATGGAGAAGCAGAATTCAGAGTTCTTTACTTTGCCTTTTTCACTTACATCACTCTCAGTCTTTCTTAATTTTAATCCAGCTTGACAGTCTGTTTTTCCTTTGGGGTTTTGGACCATTTACATTTAATGTGATTAATGATATTTTGGGGTATAAATTTCCTATCTTTGTATTTCATCTGTTCATCTTCTTTTTCTTCCTTCTTTTTTATTGATCATTTTTTGGATTCTGTTTTATTTCATTGACTTAATGGCTATAACTCTGTGGCATGTTGTTTCAGTGGTTGCTTTAAGGTTTGTAGTATACATCTTTAAATTATAGTCCACATCAAGTGATATAACATTTCATGTGTTAATAACTGCTCATTGTGCTGTTATTGTGATACATCTTTAACATATGTTAAAAATCTCAAGATACTGCCAGTCTAATCAGGGAAGAATGTTTAGGATTCATCCATAAGCTTACGTTTGCTTTGCATATAGAAGATAGTGAGATACATAAGAGAAGGTGTTTTTATCCAGTCCTGATAATGTGGGAGAAGGTCAGAACAGCAAATTTGAAACCCCGTATAACCCTTCTAGTCAGTTAGATTTGGGCAGCTGGGTAACTTAGTGGAGATTAAGTGAGCATAGCCTATAGAGGGCATATGTGTGTGTGTGTGTGCGCACGCGAGCGCGTGTGTGTGTGCATATACATGTATGTTGTGTTTTAGATTATACTTTTTAATTTTCAATAAACTTACCAAGATTTTGGCAGAGAATAGATTTAAACAGAAGTTAGTTTTAGTTAAAGTCTTTGTGGTTATAATTCTTAAAACCCCACAGAAATAAGCTCAAACAAAAAGGGGGGATTTTTTTATTAGAAACTACTGTCTTTCACAGTACCTAAACGTGGGGTGCTTTTGGTTCAGGAAAAACTGGCTCGATTGCTCTGAGGTTTGTCTTTTCTCTTTGCTGTTACCTGCAGATCTTTTTCTCTGCAAACTCTTTTTTCTCAGTCTAAGTCGTGTGACTTTCTACACCACTTGAATTTATGAAGCTTGGATATTTTGGATTTAGTCCTTAGGGATAAAACTCAGATTGTCTCAGTTTGGGTGTGTTGTCCCATCTGTAGCTATGGGAGCAACATCACAATTGACAAATGTGGCTCTTATTACTAGAACAGTGCAGATGTGGGACAAGAGGCAGCTCGTAGAAAAGAGGATAAGAAAATAAAATGGTAGTTATTCAACTGAAAATATTTAAAAGTTTATTCTTCAGTTATAAAATGAGTCATTACCTCCTCATTGTATTGAAAACTTCCTTAAGGGGGCGCCTGGGTGGCTCAGTGGGTTGAAAACTTCCTTAGGCTCTGTATTCTTTACCTTGTTCTCTATAAACATGTCCTGTCCTTGAGTTCCTTAAGGTCTATGTCTGCTTTCCTTTGTATATGACCATATATTTTACTCAGTTTTTATGATTACTAATTTTTTTGTTGAATGAGAATGAGTATTGAAGAATAAATGTTTTTTCTTGTATTGAATGGAATATTACGGAGTATTATTATTCTTACATGTTTTTTTCTTTCTTTAGTGGTATGCAATCTGTATTAGTGATGTTGGAGATTATGAAGGCATCAAGGCTAAAATTGCAAATGCTTACATTATCAAGGAGCATTTTGAGGTACTGATGAATTTTAAGTCATTACTTTTTGAATAAATTTCTATTTCACTTATCTGTTGTTGTATAGCAAGCCCCCTAAAACTTAAAGGCCTAGAGCAGTGACAGCTTATTTCTCAAATTTTTGTGGGTTTATTCTGTAGTAGCGCTTTGATCTGTTTGGTATAGCTGAGGTCATTTAGACAGCTGCGTTCAACTCTGTCTTCAGCTGGGACAGGAATGCACAAGATAGCCTATTAAGTAACAGTTTCTCTCCACTTTTCTTTATATTATTTAGTAGTTTAGCCCAAGCTTCTTTACAGCATGGTAGCTGGCTTCTAAGAATGAGCATTCTAAGGTAAAATTCCAGTGTGTAGACTTATCAGGCTTCTGTTTCGTATCACACTTGGTAAAGTCCTGTGGACCGAAACTAGTCATATGGCCAAGACAAGAGTTTGTGGGAGGGAGCTATACAAGATCCTGAATGCCCAGAGGTGTGGTCTTGTCTAACAATCTAACACAATTGACAAACCCCTCCCAATAGAATAGTACTGTTAACAGTATTATCTGTGTGTGTGTATTTTGTGTTTTAAAATTTCCAGTTACTTATTTTATAGGAAGCTCTTTAGATGTCAGATATTCTCTAGAAGTTTGTATATTTCATGATGGGCGTAAACACTACCTCATTGTCCTAAACAAAACTAAACAAAAATCTCCCAAGAAACACTAAAATCCCAGCATATTTTTTTTGTCTTTTGATATTTTAGACCATTGCAAAAATACAAAGGGAGAGAATATGATGAAAAACCTACATGGGGAGAATGTTAGATAAGTTGTTTAATAGCCTTTCTGAATTTTATAGTTATAGTCTCAATTCCTAGTTTATATAATGGGTAGTAGAAAGGAACATTGGACTAGTAAAGGATACCTAGCTTTTTATTCAGGAATCAATAGTATATATGTGTGTGTTTGCATATAAGTGTATATATTCCCATTTAATAATATGCAACATTTTTCACATTTTAAGAACTTTGAAATCAGATTACATTATTATAGTCAATGATATCTAATAATTGCCAGTGCTTTTTTCTTTTTAGTGGTACACATAATAATAATAGTAACTTTCATAGTATCTTAGATTCAATAAAATGCCATAATTTGCTCAGTAGCATTACATAAATTGCCTAAATTATTTTGTGCCATAGGATGTAGACATATGTGGCAAATAACTTCAATATGAAAAATGAAAAATTGCAGAAAATTATATTAATGGAAACAGAAATGTCTATATATTTAAAAAAAATTTTTTTTTAGAGACAAAGCACAAGCTGAGGAGGGGCAGAGAGAGAGGGAGACACAGAATCTGAAACAGGCTTCAGGCTCTGAGCTGTCCACAGAGAGCCCGATGTCAGGCTCGAACCCACAGACTGCGAGATCATGACCTGAGCCGAAGTTGGATGCTTAACCAACTGATCCACCTAGGCGCCCCAGAAAAGACTATATTTTTAAAAAAACCAATGCTTTGCAAGTTTCATACATGTATGTGTTAAGTATATTTAAAAAATGATAATGTTTAGTATTTACATACTAAAAAGATCATTTATACTATTATATCTAATTCCATTATTATATCTAAAGCCAGAAGGAATTACTATCTTTGGATTGTTGTTGTTGTTTTAAAGATTTTATTTTAGGGGCGCCTGGGTGGCTCAGTCAGTTAAGCGTCTGGCTTTGGCTCAGGTCATGATCTCATGGTTTGTGGGTTTGAGCCCCGCATCGGGCTCTGTGTTGACAGCTATCTCAGAGCCTGGAGCCTGCTTCAGATTTCTGTTATCTCCCTCTCTATCTGACCCTCCCCTGCTCATGCTGTCTCTCTCTCAGAAATAAATAAAACATTAAAAAATGAAAAATAAAAGATTCTATTTTAAGCAATCTCTACACCGAACGTTGGGCTTGAACTCACAGCCCTCAAGATCAAGAGTTGCATGCTCCGCTGACTGAGGCAGCCAAGCACCCCTATCTTTGGATGGTTTTGGAAAACACTTAAACTAATGACAGGAAAAATTATAAAAGAAAGAGTTTACTTAAGGAGTAGTCCCTCTCAACCCCTTCCATAAGAAAATTAAATTCCCCTAGGTATATTATTCTCTCAATTCTATAAAACAGCAAACTCAGGCATGGGAAGAAGAGAGAACTTGTCAAGGTCAAAAAGGTAGAAGTCATTGAGCTGTGATTTGAACTCTGGCAGTCTAGCTTCAGAGTTCACACTGGTAAACAGTTACAAATATTTTAAAATGTGTATCTCACAGTTATTAGCTGAAAGTGAAAATGTGGGTTTTAAGATAGAAGGTCTCAATTTTTTAAAAATGGTCTTTTATTTTTAATAAGATTAACATTAATCTGAGATGGTCTTAGTAGCTTTCAACAGAATAGTTGAAAAAAGAAGGAATAGTTTGGTTAAAGTTCTGTAGTTTATGCTTTACATTAATTTACATAAGACTTTCACATAGTAAATAGAAATTAGGGAAACTTTTTCAGTATATTTTACACTGCATATAATTATTTTACTAATAAATTCTGTGACTAGCATTTTTCCTTTTTTAAGGATAAATGGGGAGGTTGAATAAAATATAAATACAGGAAGAGACTTGGTAAAATTATTATGTACTTTTTTCTTATTTTAGGAAAGAATGCTATTTCATCCAGTATTCATATAGAACTTGCCAAAAAGAACTTCCGTATTTATTTTTCTTCTAATTTAGAAGAAACATTGAGAACTATAGATTGTTTTCAAAATGAGATTGATATACAGATTTCATGAATTTTCTCATATTGACAAATCCTATCCGGATTTATTGCCAAACTATATAAAACAGAAACTTTAATAGAAGTCATTAACAGTGTATTGAAATGAACTTAACCAAATTAAAAAATCAAGAGGGAAAAAGCTGATATTGATTATTCTAGAAGGATTGAAATTCAGGGTTGCCATTTTTTTTTAAATCATGGCTTTATGTTTGCTGAAACGCAAGCATTATTTGTGTTTAGAACACAGATATGATTTACCTTCTTTTACTTGTTAGAAAGCAATTGAACTGAACCCAAAAGATGCTACCTCCATTCACCTTATGGGTATTTGGTAAGTAATTTCTTAAGTAAATATTTCACTGGTATTTAGTATGATCTTATTTTGTAGTATATGAAACAAGATATAAAATATTAAAAGTTTTTGACATTCATGAGTATTTAATTCATTATATTAACTAGCAGTTGTGATGCATTATTAGAAAGTACTAAATTTGTAATTGTGTTAACCATTGTTATTCAGATCATTTAGAAGCAACTATTAAGATGAAAAAGGCATTAAAACTTCTCACTAGACTTTGAAATTCCTTTTGTTGGGAAAGATTATTCTTACCAGACCAAATGAAATTAGATTAATGTAATTATATATAGCATACAGTTTGATGCCCTAAGAGGGTCTTTGCATCTTCAAGGTGTATAAAGTACAGTCTGATTCACCTGAACAATATAATTGTGACTTTCAGTATATTTCTATTTATCTAATGTATAACATTATTTTGCTGGCATGAACATACACCAGTCTGTTTAAATGCTTGCTGATTTAAGAGTTTTTCTTGAGACAGGTTTGCCATGTTTTCTTTGGGTGTAGTCTGCAGATCTGAATATTTTATTGTCTTCTTTTTGGTGTAAACAACTTTATATCACACTCTGTTAAAAAGTTAAATATCCTTCAGGGCCGTATTAAACTAACAAAACACTTACAAAGGACTAATGATAATGGAGACAGTCACTAAGTCAGATGCTAGGGAGTAAACATGAATGAGATACAAGTCTACCTCAAGGAGTTGAGACCATAGTCAGAGATCTAGCACTTTTTTCCCTGCTTCTGTCAGAAAATTGTCAAGATCTTTGGATGTTAATCATTTGCCTCACTCTTTTAAAATTGGCAGACTTAAGTTGTTTTCTGCTATTGTTACTTATGCATATCATATTTGGTTTTGTCATTTTTTTTTTAAACTTTTTTGAGAGAGCGTGAGCTGGGGGAGGGGCAGAGAGAGAGGGAGACACAGAATCCGAAGCAGGTTCCAGGCTCCAAGCTGTCAGCACAGAGACCGACATGGGGCTTGAACACATGACCAGTGAGATCATGACCTGAGCCACCCAGAGCCCCATGGTTTTGTCATTTTTTTAAAACTTCTCTGAGTCTTTCTTATGCAAAAAATAGGGGTAATGATCCAGACTCATTTAGTACTTGTAAGGAGTGGATGAGAGATAATCACCTAGCACCTAAAACAAAGTGAGCACTTAATGATGAATGCTGTGTTATCATTACTAGTACTATTGCTTACTATTTGTATTAATCATCACAAAATATACCCTAATTGATGGAGCAATATAAATCAGTCTCTGGGTAATTTAGTAGGAATATTAAGCTACTGGATATTAATTATGTAAAGTACACATTGTTTAAACATACAACAGGAGAAGACATGTTTTATATATTAAGATGCTTAGTTATCTTAAGAGAAAAAGGTGCATTTCAGATGTATATATGTTATTTTATTTCTCTATAGGTGTTATACATTTGCTGAAATGCCTTGGTATCAAAGAAGAATTGCTAAAATGCTGTTTGCAACTCCTCCTAGCTCAACCTATGAGGAGGTAGTGTGCTGTCCCTTTGTTAAGTTAGTACTGATTTCTTAACTGCAGTGCCATTCTACAGTGTCCAGATCTGGAGCTCTGATCAGTGAGGCATTTGAGCACGTTTCTAACCATCCAATGCAACTGTCTTATCACAAAGGCTTAATACTTATAATCTATGACTGGTGAGTGGTTTTTTTTCTTTAGGTGAGTGCCTGATGACTCTGGTGTGTTGTTCGCTATAATAGCTCATGGCTAAAATTTATCATTTTCTATTTGAAATGTATACCATATAAAAGTCATAAAATATAACAAGAAATTCAGTAGCTGTTGCTCAGCATGTTTTAGGTACGTGTTCTACACACTACCAGTCATTTACCTGGAGAAGAAAGCAGTGATTTGTATGAAGAGTAATTACAACTTTTTAAAAAAAAGTGGAGTTGAAAAGTTCATACTCTTATATTTCAAGGCCTTTTGTTTTCTTGTTAAAAATAAAATTTGAAGGATTTGTGGGCAAACATTTTGAGTTAACATCACTAAAATTTTCAGATTAAAAAGATAAGACCACTGGAAAAGCTTCCATAGTATCTGTACCATAACAAGGAGCTATTTTTTTCATCTGGGAAGTTATACTGTAGAAATTGATATAAAAATATTTAGTTGAATAATTAGAACATAGTTGGGAAATACTGTTATTAAAAAGAATGTATTCTAAGAAAATAACTGTCAGCTCTCCTATAACAAATTATGTTTCTAAGAAATCAATTAATACATTATTAAAACAGCTGAAATGGAACAAAAGGAACTAAGTTTCAGACTCACAATAGCATTTTATGTTGGAACTTAAGTAATAAAGGACTTGTAAAAATTTATTGGTACAACCTGTATACCACTGAGTAAATTTAGCTTTTGATTTTATCAAGTTTTTACTGGTATTGA
This sequence comes from Hyaena hyaena, assembly GCF_003009895.1. Lineage (NCBI taxonomy): Eukaryota > Metazoa > Chordata > Mammalia > Carnivora > Hyaenidae > Hyaena > Hyaena hyaena. Next base: position 241,305 of record NW_024081987.1, on the reverse strand, counting down.
CTATTATGATTTAAGAAGAGAAAGATCAGAATAGCTCAGCTGCATATGATGTTTTTTCCCTTCTGCACTTGATGTTGGGTTGGTACAAGTTCTGAACAGCAGTCAGGTTATTACTAGAAGTGGTCCATATACTATAATCTGTGCTCTGATGATTTAATAATATGTTCAGTTTTGCTATGTTAGCTCTCACTGTCAATGACCTGTAGATGTTTTAATCTACTTCCTGACTTTTGAAAAAATATGTTTTTAATATTGATTGTGTTATAATCCTTTTCATTATGTTTGGGTTGTGTTTTTAACAGGCGTTAGGCTACTTTCACAGGGCGGAGCAAGGTAACATTTTTAATTTCTCATACTAATACAGTTAAAATTGTAGAAATGCTTTATTATGTAACAGAAATGTTTACTTATTATCATTTTTTAATGTTTATTTTTGAGAGTGAGTGCGAGCCAGGGAGGGGCAAAGAGAGGGAGATACAGAATCTGAAGCAGGCTCCAGGCTCTGAGCTGTCAGCACAGAGTCCACTGCAGGGCTCAAACGTTTTCATGAACTGTGAGATGATGACCTAAGCTGAAGTCAGGTCATAATACTACTCTTTGCACTAGAGCTTATCAAATTTTTTTTAGTCTTTATTCAGTAAAGATCACCAGAATAAGAAGTAGGTTGCTACTGAATTTAGAGCTGCAGTTCTGGAATGGTCCTTTTTTTGATGTAATTCAGCCTTCATTTTGAGAGGAGGCTTTGACATGTTAGCTGTCTTATTCAATATTATACAGCTGATTAGGAACATTTATTTATTTAAATGTTTAAAAAGTTTTTGAGACATAATTGACATATTACATTAGTTTCAGGTGTAGAGCATAAGGATTCAATATTTGTATATGTTGTAAATGATTACAGTAAGTCCAGTTAATGACTGTCACATTACAAAAACATTTAAAGTCTTTTTTTCCGCCCAAGATTTACTTTCTTAGCAACTTTCAGATAGCACTTAAATAAGAAGTCTTGTTTTTAAACGAGGCCAGTTTTTGTTTTGTTGCAGATATTGTCTTCTTTTGTGAAGAGTTTCATGTCACTCTTGCTTTCAATAAATGGCCAGCCCTACAAAACTGACACCAGCCCATCCTAAGTTTTTCCTTTTTAATATTAATAGCACAAACTAGAAGAGTAAAGGATATAAAGCATATGTTACCAAATACACCAAAAAGACCACTGCCATTTTATTTCTATAAAATTTAATCATAAGACTATTAAAGACTATATTAGAGAGCCTACTCTTACGGACTTGTTCAGATGCTTTTATGACCGCAAAGCATTTTTTTTTTATTTCTATTTTTTTAAAATGTTTTATTTCTAGGAGAGAGAGAGAGAGAGAGAGAGACAGCATGAGCGGGAGAGGGTCAGCTAGAGAGAGGGAGTCACAGACTGAAACAGGCTCCAGGCTCTGAGCTGGCAGTCAGCACAGAGCCCGACGCGGGGCTCGAACCCACGAACCGCGAGATCATGACCTAAGCGAAAGTCGGGCGCTTAACTGACTAAGCCACCCAGGCGCCCCAGTAAAGCATTTTTTAAAAAAAATTTCTTGTAAAGAATTGAGTCTGAATGTTAAACTGGGTAATACATTCCGATAGGCTGTTACTGTCTTCCACTGATAACCTGTTATGGTGGTAGTTCTATAGATGATGAATATGAGTTTGGGAATAAAATTTCCTCAGAGGGATTTAGAGGCATAACTGCCAAGTAGAAACAGAGCCTTAGAAGACTGAGGGTTTCGGGTGTTGGAAAAACACAGGGTCATGTCTTATGGAGCTAAAACAGTCCTCAGTGATTACAGTCATCCTCCAGGTTTCACTCTACAGGTCAGTTGTCCCGAGCAGCCTTTCTCTGTGGACGTCTCTGGTTTAGAAGCTCCGCCCAGGCTCTTTTTACATGTTACTTCTCCCATCATATAATAGACACTGAATGAATGATACTTTAACTAGTATTTTTCTGAGATAGGAATAGTTGAACAAAAGAGAATTTCAGTTAGCCTCATCTTTTATTGACCACACAAATTTATTATTGGAATTTAGACTGAAAAAATTAAGTCTTTAAAATAGCAATAGTATGTCATCTGAAATAAATTTTTCTTTCTTCTGTACAGTGGATCCAAACTTCTACAGCAAAAACTTGCTTCTTTTAGGAAAGACATATTTGAAGTTACACAACAAAAAGCTTGCTGCCTTCTGGCTAATGAAAGCCAAGGACTATCCAGCACACACAGAGGAGGATAAACAGGTAACACATCTCCAATAAATTAAGGCAGATAGGTTTCTATTAAGGCACTATTAAACATGAAATAAGAGCTTCTTTAAAAACATAATTTGTCTAAATTCTTGCTGCCTATTCCTGTTTGACATGCATGATAGGTCAAATAAGATTTCTAAAACAAAAGGCAAGGGATGTATATTAACGTGGAAGAGCCTTACCCAGTCACTGTTAAATTTTATTTTTACAATGTGCTATCCTGGTTTTGTTTAGAAACAAACCATAGCCCACCTTATGAACTTGGATTTCACAAGTTGATATCTATGTTGTGCTGTTTATTTATAACATGTATTTTTCCATTTTAGATACAGACAGAAGCTGCTCAGTTGCTTACAGGTTTCAATGACAAGAAATGAGAATCTGTCAGAGAAGAAAGCACATCTAAGAAACAACATTGCCTTTTCATCACATTACAAAGATAATACATAAATAATACATAAACCATAAACGTGTTCCATGGCTGTTTTCTCAGTTTCTTTAATGAGACTATTTAACAAAGTAAATATACAAAATCCTAAGATTCTTCACAGGTAACAAGGCAAAAGAAATAATTGCCGTAAGAGTGGTAATGACATCTCCCTGGTTCAGAGGCAGAGATATTGTGCACTTAGGACACCAGCAACACAAAGTGGTCTAAGACTTCTAAGGGAAGATGGGAGATCAAGAAAAGAAAGTTTTGTTTAAGAGGTGGCATGGAGGAGTGCACTGTCCAGTTGGACTGATGCAAAGTTGAGATCTTGCAGAGAAGGTGCAGTGAAAATTAGGAGATTAGGATGTTGAGGGTTCTTGGTATAAAGTAGTTAAATGATGGATCTTGGAACCAACCCGCATAAGGAAAAAACTCGAGTCAGGAGAGGATAAAAAATGGAAAAATGGGAGTGATTTCTTTTTTTAACGTGACATAGACTTACAAGTGGAGGACTGACTTTTGTCACTGGACAAAACCCAAATTCTATTCCCTAATGCGGTGAAAGGAACACAGAACTCAAAGGTGAAATAGAAAATGAAGAGGTTTTAAATAGGCAGGACAGTGCAGCTTGAGGCTGGAGGCTGGGATGTCACAACTGCAGAGCTGTTCTGTAAAAAGGATGCTCTTGAGTGTTTCTTAGATAAATCAAGAGTAAATGTGTAGGTGGGTTTTCCCCAAAGGATTTGGGAATTATATTGTTACGGTGAACTCTGTGGGTTTGGACTGTTTCTGTGTTATCCTGGATATAAGCAGGATATGTGTGTAGGTTCAAACTTGAGAACTTCATCTCCAGTTGCTAATCTTTTGCTATATTTTACTTATTTTACTTATTTGTGTATATATTCATATATTTACATATTTCTAAAGTTTTGGAATTGTAGACAACATATTCCATCCCTAGATATTTCAGCATGCGTTGTCTCAGAATAAGGAGATCGTTTAAACAAAAACCCATTATCACAACAAAAAGCTACCAGTAATTCTTTTAACATCTAATATCCAGCTATATTCAGATTTTCTTAATGTCCCAGAATGTCTTATACTTTTAAAATGATGATCTAATCAATCATACATTGCATTTGATTTTCTGCCTTAGTTTTTAAAAATCTAGAACAGTTCTCCCATCTTATTTTTTTCTCACATCATTCATTGACTTTTTGAAGAGGCCAGTCCTCTTCCATTGTCCCTTATTGAAGATTTGTTTAGCACACTTTGACAACCACTTTTCCACCTTTTTGTCAACGATTTAATTATATGGAAGATCTTTGCCGAATTTTTTTTATACTTATCTGATTTTTCTTTTTACTTCTTTGTTTCATTTTCTTGGCTGTTTGAATTTGTGTCTTCCATGTCCCTTATCCCTTCCATGTTCCTTGTTTTCTTCCTCTGATACATTCCTTCTCAGATGTTTTTCTTCCATCTCTTCTCCTGATTCCAGTCAGCAGGCATTTCACATTTTCATGTAGTTGGTGCAGTTCTGAGTTTTCAAATTTCTAATTTGGATTTTTTGTATCTATTTATATTTAACTCATATCAGTATAGTGTGTTAAATTTTTTGTTTTGAGCATTTTCATCTGAAATTTTCTCATTAGAGGGACTTTCAGTACTTTCTGAAGGGGGGTGTGTGTGTGTGTTTACCAGTTGTACTAAGTAATCAAATGCAAAGTGAGGGGTTTCGTTCAAGGATAATTTCCGTTAAGTAGTTTTTGTGAAATGAGAAGGTCTTTCAGTAACAAAGCCTTTTGGGAGAGGGGGTCTGATATTTTATAGCACTGTTAAAAATTTTTGCTTTGAAATCATAATAGATTCATAGAAAGTTGGGGGGGGAGGGGAAGGCACAGCAGTCCCAGAGGTAACAGAACTATAATACAATATCAAAACCAGGAAATTGGTGTAGCCCACAGACCTGATTCAGATTTCACTTCAAAATGCGCTCACCTGTGTATGTGTGTTCTATGTAATTATGTCCCATGTAGATTTTTAGCTGACACTACAATCAAGCTATTGAACTGTTCCACCAAATCATAAGAACTCTAGTGCTATCATTCTGTGATCACACCCATCCACCTTCTCTCCTTACCACCATCCCTAATCCTGGCAACCACTAATCTGTCCTTTATAATTTTGTCATTTCAAGAATGTTATAAAATGGAATCATAGTGTATGTGATCTTTTGAGAATTGGCTTTTTTCACTTGACCTAATTCCTTTAAGATCCATCTAAATCTAGTCAGTAGTTGATTCCTTTGTACTGTTGATTATATTTCACTGTGTTTGGTGTACCCATTTATTTAACCATTCACTGAAGGGCATTTAGGCCTTTTCCAATCTTTGGCTCCTATGAACGTTCGGTACAAGTTATATCTGTACCCAGGAGTGCGGTTGCTGGGTCCTAATTTATAGAGCTATTATCTTCTAATAATAAGGGATAAGCTCCTTTCTCTAAGATGTGGTACGGTTCCTAAGATTCTGATTGTGTGTACTTTGTCTCTACCTTTTGACTTCCAGGAGTCTGATTCACCAGGTTTTTCAGTGGTTCTTGGCATTTCCTCACCCACAGTGAGACCTACTACTACTTTTGGGGGAAAACCTTAGGACCCCATTTATTCTCTCCTGTTCAGTCCCCACTTAGTGTTCTTGTGTGTGTTCCAGACGTGATTGCTAGTTTGAGATGCTTATTTCCCCACATGCATGTGAACAGATATTTGCGGTATTATCTTCTAAAACTATTGGAGACATGGGCTATGGGTGATTATAATTACCTCTTCTTGTGGATGTGTTACTTTCCTTTTGAAGATTGAGAATAAATCCGGATTTGAAAAGTGGCTACTCTATAAGAAATCTGAAAGCTCTGTTAACCCGTCAGCAAAATTTTCCCATTTAATCATAGACTATGAACTAGCTACGGGCTTCGTAAAAATGACTTCTTTCAGATGCACTCTTACCTACAAGCATCACTACAACAAAGAAAAAGCAAAAACACACCAACCTTATGGAGTTGTGAGGAAGAGAATAGGTAAAGGATTTACTTTCTCAGTAAATAGTTTTATGGTATTGTCTGAGTTCTTGGCTGAAATTAGGGAGAAAAATTTTGGAATTTAGGAGATCCCACTTTTTGATGTGTATGTTTTTGGTACTGCATTATATGGGAGGGTATTTTTTTATTTTTATTTTTTTGCTTTCATGTGGCATTCACCATGAAATGGTGTGCCTTTGGACTTACTTTGGACTGTGCGCCTGGGCATTTTTGGAAAGAAAAAAATATGAGGGGTGGATTACTTTGGCAGGGGTCATTAAGCCATTTTAATGAATGCCCTGTTCTGGTCCATTGCATTGCCTTCTGAGACCAGTGAACAAACAGTGTTTTGTCCTGTGACTGAGGAGAATACACTCAGTACAAAGGAGCCTTTGTAAGCTGCTCCGATACGGTCTGGGCTTTTCCCTTGAGACAGACCAAATCCCCAATTAATACCTTAAGTTTGGCTTTTAAGTTCAACAGATTAAGAAAACTTGGGAGTGTTATAAGACCTCTGTTTTCTCATCTACATATTTCAACCAGAAGTTTTTTTTTTGCTTCTGCAGGTTCCACCAGGGGATCTTCTTAAGTTAAACCAAACACTCAGACTCAAAGTCTGCAAAAGGCTTCATTGGCACCAGTTTACTCGGAAGGCTACAGGATAGGAACCACAGCTAGTCAGCAGGTCAATGTTTGGACTCCTTACCTTTCAGAAAACGACCTTACAGCAGCAGTCTGTGTAGCAGAGCATCCACACAGTTTCAGGAACTATCATCTCCCCAGGTGACAGCTCAGGGACCTCATAAGGGACATGCAGTTACTGGTATCTCTGGGAAATCCAAAGGTATGTTTTTCTACCAAATATCTGGAGATTTCCCAGTCCAGATGCAACTTACCAGTCAAGGATCATTCTTAACAAAAGCCAAATTTTCTAATGGTACTTTGACACGTACCACCATCTCCAGTTTTGAAGATAAGAGGGGGGTGGTTAACTGAAGACTGTAAGGCATGAAAGGTTTATTAACTCTTTCAGCTTTAACTGTCTAGGAAGTACTAAAAACAATACACTTGTAGCTGCTTTCCTTGGAAGACAGCTAATCTGATTAAAGAAACTGTTGGACTGTGACCCATTCACTAGGCTCAGTTTGGTGGTGCTAGTAAATGTTGCTGAAATGAAATAATAGGAATTTGTCTCTGAGCCTCCTTGCTTTTGCCTGTTTTCTTCATTTCAGGGATAGTGAGCCTGTCTAGTGCAGCACAGGACTGGATGGGAAGACAGGGGAGAAGGTGAGAGGTGGCCTACATCTTTGGTTTCTCTCACTGCCACTGAATATATAAATCAAGACGTAATAAATCCTGCCTCTAGCCCTGGATTTATGTAATTGGGTATGAAAGGTAGAAGGCCCTAATGAGTTCTGTCCCAAATAGCTTTCTTCAGAAAGCTGGTTTGGTCTTTGTGGGTTCTGTGTAGCCTCATCTGATATAATTTCTTACCTGAAGCAAGGAGAGGGGATCAGCACCCTGAAAGCCTCTTATCTTCAGTCAAATCTGCTAAATGATATTCTCACATACCTCCACTGACTGATGTTCGAGAACTTCTCTCATGGCAAAATTCATTCAGCAGTGGTGCTTTCTATGGTGTAATTTAGCCCTTTTGAAGATTGGTCACACAATGTCATGTACGTTAGTATTTGTTTTTAATTCTTTATGCTTCCAAATAGCCAGTGTCAGATTAGGATTTGGGAAAGGAGTCTATTCAACATAGTGGATCACTGCCTTTATTTCATCTTTACTATGAACTTTGAAGTGCAGAACACAATCTAATATGTAGAAAAATAAAATTTTGGCAAAACCAACACTGTTTAGGGAAATTAAATTGTATGCTAGTATTTTCCATATGTACTTAGCGGTTAAATATGTTACACATAACATTGTAAGATGTCAGTTCCATGGTTATAAAAAACTTAATGAAATTTACACTGCATATTGAAATGATACAAATGGAAATTAAAATTTCTGTATTAGTAAGGAAGCCCAGTTTGCTAAAATAGCATTAATATCATTCACATCAGGTTTTAATTTGTTATACATCTTTGTAGTTCATCAAATGCCCTTGATAATGAAAAATTAAAAAGTTATTAGGACAAAAATAATGATCTGTGTAAAAAGGGAGGTGGGGAACTAAAAGATTTTTTAATATGCTTATATAATTCAGATCATAAAATTTTCATGAATTTAAGAGGAATGAAGATATTCGAACACTAATAGAAAATAGACTCATTTGAGTGTTCAAATGCTTATACAACTCTTCAGTCCATCCAGTTTTATAAAACCAAAATTTTGAACACAAAAGCAAAAATGTTCACATTACCTTATTATATGTTCCTAAGTATCAAACCGCATCAATTTACTATGAATTAAAGCACATCACAGATTTAAAAACAAAAGTACATAAGTACCTGATTCTTTTTAACTCCACAAATACCTAGCATCCCAAAGTAAACATGTAAACAAACCTCTTTGCTGCTTAATGAATTCTTTCCAATCTCTAGGATAAACTAAATGGCTTTGGATCTAGTGTGGGACTTATATTTAAGTTAGGGTTTCATTCATTACTTTTATTAGTGACGTAGCAAAGAGGGAAAGTTTTCAACTATTACATTTATTTAAAACAAATTGACAGGTTCAAATGCCTGTCTTCAGAAAAGCCAGCAGCATTTTTTTAACATACTCAAAATAAGATTTGGCCTAAGCCCTTAATACCTTTCTGAACAGCCATGCAACTAAACACCCTCAGGAGGTGTTAAGTAAGGGAGAAGATCATGAAGCAATTTTTTCTTTTTTCTCTGGATAATAGAAACAAAGTAAAGCAAATCCAGATTATTTTTGAATGAACGGCTGTCACGTTTAATATACCCAGAGCTCTATAAAACTAGAGCTGCTATCATATATGCTTATATAGATATATACTTATTTTTAATAAAGTCTCTTGCTTGCTTCAAAATTTAAGGATGATCTTTTTCCTATTCAGTCAATTCAAGGAAACAATAAATAAAATAGAAAAGGATGAACTGTTTTGCATATTTCTGTGGAAGAACGGAAAACATTTATACTTTGAGAGGTTCAGAAAATTCACTGTACAGAATCAACAGCTTATATACACTATCTGTGCAATTTTTCTTGGCTGGGGTATTTAAATGCAAGAGCTCCTCCAAGACAAGAAGCCACATTCATTCTTGTCCAAATCCCTCTGTCTCTTCTATTGCAAAAAGAAGTTTTTCCTTTAGTTGTTCATAACTCTTATATGGTGGTAGATCCAAGCGATTAAAACTGAACAAAAACAAAAACAGATGTGTTTTCAATAAAAACTCTGAAAAGAGTTCCATTACAATATTTTTTAAAGCACATTTGACAAACCAAATGGATAGAAGAGATCTAAAAATTTTGCCAAAAGTATTCTAAAAATTTACTACTATATTAACATATACAGGTTTCTTACTCATAAAAGTATTTTAACATTTCCCAGAAAAACTGGCATTAAAAGTTGTCACAAGTCCCTCTAACTTCTCTTGGGTTTTTAAAAGTCCATTTCTTTCATTCACTTACCGGTTATTAACAATCGGTTTTATGTCTCATATTTTGTCCAAGAGCTGGTGACAGAAGGATGAAACCCTAAAGTCCCTATTCTCATGGAACTTACATTCTGAGGGTGGAGACAGCCAGTAAACAAATACATACTTTAGTGTTTTCATTCCTTCCATACTTAAAAGAATTCCCTGCTGCGTTTAGCTGGATTAAGACTTGGCGGGAGGAAGGGTCCAAGGTTTTAGTGAAATAGCTCTAATGTAAGTAAAACCATTCTATATTTTCATTTTCTCATATGGAAGATTTCTATAGATTATCTAGGTTCCCTTCTACCACTCCCCATCTGCCCTTGTCCCCACTCCTACTAAGTGTCAGGAAACCTAATAATCAAGATCCTTTAGAAGTTTTCCAACAAGGCAGCCAGTTAAAATGGTCTAGAACACAATTTTATTCTCTTTGTATGAAAAGTTAAATCTATCAATGGCAGCAATTAAGCAGAACATGTACCTTCTCTCCCCTACACCCCCGTCCTCATGTTTCAAGGCACACTGATAACTGAGGTCAAGAAAAAAATCAAATAGAGTCTTCTATTAAGACAACCAGTCACTTTTCTAGTTCTTACATCTTGCAAGTATGGCCTTTGTCAAATTCTTTCTTTACTGAGTCTATATCTCTTCCATCCAGATCGTTTCTGTTGCAACTATATTCTTGTATATCTACACTTCCCCAACATCTCTTATATGGACCTTCAAAATTTCCTGCCTACTGATCTTGCATTCTTTTTTTTCTGACTTGTCCACAACCCATCTACCCTTATTACATCACTGCCAGAGGTACTTTCCTAAAAAAGACATGCCAGTTTAAAAAAACCTTTGTTGTGCTTGGTCCGCCAGCATATATTCTAAAATTGGAACTGTACAGAGGTTAGCATGGCCCCTGCACAAGAATAACAACACAAATTCACGAAGTCTTCTGTTAAAACAAAAACTCTTGTTTTTCTAATTACTGTGGATTGAAGGTATGGGTGAAGGAAGCCTCCAAAGCTGTGTGGTATAGCCCACCCCCCCCCAACAATTTATTTAATGTTGTCCCAGCATATCACATGCTTTTGTCTTAAAACACGCTCTTATGGCTCTCCCATGATAGCAAATACCCTTATCTGCCTGTGAAAATATTAATTCACTAAGAATCAGTCCAAATGCTGCAACTTCCTCCAATTCTCCTTGAGCATCTTACACAGACTTAATAATTCTCTGTATAGCTCTTTTTATTTCATTTTAGCCTTTACTTCACTCTGATTGACTAGTTTCTTCCATTTCTCCTCTAAAACTCAGGAGGAGCAGTCATCCCTTCTAACACTGATATATTCCATTTAGTAAATGTGGAGTTGAACTATGTAAGAAAGCAAATTACTTGAAAACCTCCAAAACAGGGTTCTATTTTAAGACATCAGCCAAAGGACTGAGACACACCAAATCTATTCATCTTCTTTTTTAATTTTTTTTTTTTTATTTCTGAGAGAGACAGGGTGAGGGGTGGGTCAGAGAGAGAGAGGGAGACACAGAATCTGAAACAGGGTCCAGGCTCTGAGCTGGCAGTCAACACAGAGCCCGAGGCGGGGCTCAAACCCACGAACTGTGAGATCATGACCTGAGCCGAAGTCGGATGCTCAACCGACTGAGCCACCCAGGCGCCCCCAAATCTATTCATCTTAATGAGAGTATTTACTATATGAACATGAGAATACTTTTTAGTTTAGATTTTTAGTTCCAGCTGAGTCAAATTTAATACTTCTATTTAACCTATAAAAAGGGAAGACTCTACTAATACCTTTGCAATGGAGTGAGGGAATAGTACGCTGTTGACTTTCTGTACCAGTGTATACAGCCCCTGCTCTGAGAGTGGCCACCTCAATAAGCAAAGCATTGGAGAGGACAGCAGAACTCATTCTGAGAATTATCAGGACTATTTCCACCATAGATCAAAGCAGTGTTTACCTTCGTCACACACTGAAAACTCTAGTGTCTCTGGATCATCTGTGTTAATCCAAATTCTCATCCCAATACTGATAACTGTATTCCACTGATAAGAATTAAATCCCCACCTTTCTCCTGTCTTCCACCTCAGATCTTTCATTCCTCTGAACTTAGGTTTTATAATTTGCAGTTTTCTATGGTCTTAACTCCTCTCGCCTTAAACACCCAGCTAGTCTGAAACATACCATTTCCCTGAAGCCAATCAATAAAACTTCCCGCCTGTGAGGCACATACACTCTAGCTATGCCACCTTCTTTCTGATCTTTCGGCTATCCTCTGTTGACCTCTTGGTCATATATTCCTTTCATTCACTGAAAGCTCTGGCACCTGGTTCACGGTCGTCCTTTCATTCCCTTCATGATACCCAACACCCATGCATGACCTCCCAGTTATCTTTTTTTTTCCCCCTGAATTTTTTAAATGTTTTATTTTTGAGAGAAAGACAGAGACAGCATGAGCAGGGGAGCATTAGAGAGAGAGGGAGACACAGAATCTGAAGGCAGGCTCCAGGCTCTGAGCTAGCTGTCAGCACACAGCCCGACACGGGGCTAGAACCCACGAACCGCGAGATTATGACCTGAGCCAAAGTTGATGCTTAACTGACTGAGCCACCCAGGCGCCCCCCTCCCAGTTCTCATCTTCAGTGACCTGTTCCTCTCTTCATTTACTGACTGCAGGATAACGTACCTTGAACACTGTTATCACCAACAGGAAATTTCTAATTTAAAAGGTCCATTTTTTTTTTTTTTTGAGTGCACAAGCACAAGGTGTGGGGGCAGTGGGAGAGGGAAAGAATCAAGCTGACTCCATGCCCAGCACAGCTTGAGGCGGGGCTCAATCCCGTGACTGAGAGCATGACCTGAGCAGAAATCAAGAGTTGAATGCTCAACCAACTGAGCCACCCAGGCACCCTCAAAAAACTCTTGTCTTTCCAGCTTCCTTCAATTAAAATGCTAACCTCTTAACCTATTGCTTTCTCACCATCCTAGCCTATCCACAGATTCTTCCTGTCCTTATTTTGTACTTAATCCACAGCCCATCCTTAGAACCACTACCTTGCAAATACTTTTAAATCCCTGTCTCTCGAGCCCTTTTGAACTTAACTCATCAAAACTCAAGCTGAATGAATTCAGCCATCTAGTTTTTCACTCCTTGGACCTTAACAGCTAAAAATTACTAAAGGGGAGAATCCTATAACTAGACAGATTGGTGTCACGTTAGATCCAAGAGGGCAATCCAATACTGCACATCATTCTCAGCCATATTTCTCTAGTAAATACTTGCCTACTCTGACAACTCTCATTCTCAGAGTTTTTTACTTTCTTCATTCTTAGTGACCTCACTTTATACTTTGAGTAAACAAACCAACAGTGATAATTACAGTTTACATCCAGCATTTGTTCCTTTCCTATTACAATAAAGGAAGTTTTCCTGTTTTTATCAAAGGCTAATTCCTTAACTACAATAGTTACTGAGCATCTCAATTCTTTTCATCTTTCTTGAAGAATTATCTCCTTTGGTTCTAAACTCTCTCCTGTACCTCAACAATCCATTCTTTACTGGATTCAACAATTTAATCTAGGCTGGTGACCTCAAAGATTTTTGGTTATGATCCTTTTCACACTTTAAAATACTGAGAATCCCAGTGTGCTCTGTTGATGTAAATTATATTTATTGACAAAAATGACTATTTTCAAAAAAATAGTGAAAAGAGTGAACCTGTTTTATATTTTTGCAATTCTTGATGTCTGGCTTAATAAGAGACATCTGTTTTTCTGATATTTATGTGTGCATTTATTTTGCTGCACTATATTAAGTACAGTATGTGAAAATTTGCCCCCACAGAGGTATATAGTTAGAAAAGAGATGTACTCTAGTTTTTTTCAGGTAATCGTGGCTATTATTCTTAGCTATTGTACTAAATAAATTTGACAAGATTGCACATAATATGGGTTCTGAAATCCTATCAAAGAATTTTTCTACTCTGTTATGTAAACCCATTGGTTTATCTTGTACTCTGAATGGCTCTTTTTGCCCATGCATGATTTTGTAACATCATGCATTGGTCATTTGGAATAGTGATTCACCAAGTTATAAAGTATTTCCAAATGTTGACACACTTAATTACATGATAGAAAAAAAATCTCATTTTTAATAACATCACCAATCTGATCAGAAAGTTTTGGGGGAACTTTCAAGCTCATGATGGCATATACAAGTTTTCCCAAATTCTAATTTTTGCCTGAAACCTCAACTTTTATCATTGCCAACAAATGCTGTCAGTTGTTTTCCTTGAAGTGATAAGCTTACTTCATTACTTTTCAAGAAAATGTCTGCCAAATACACAAGTCTGAATAAAGAGTTTGTCAGTCATTCTTTCAAATAAAAACAGTGTTCCATCAAAAAGTGTCAGCTGGTTCAGCTTTCAACTCAACTGCCAAAGAGCCTCCCCTCAAGACAACCACAATTCTCTGGTATGAACAGAAGTGCTTTATGCAGGCTTCCCATTTCGTCATACAGAATATTAAAGAGCTAAACACTTAAGCATGAAGATTTAACATATATATATATTTTACTGCTTCATAAAGAACCATCTTGAAAGAGACTTTTTTTTTTTCTTTTTTTGCTTTTTACTTTAAATTGCAGGGGTGTGATGGTGAACAATGGAGACAGCATTTTGGTGCCACAGCCCTGACTTGTGCTGAGGCACCAACAGTTTTATCCACCATTTGCTTTTGCACCAAAAATCCAAGTGTCAAAACAAGAAAAAGGCAAATGACTGCTTAGTAGGAAAATAGTTCTGACCCCCTGAAAGAACCATGTACCTCGTAAGCTACCATCGTCTTTTGCCTGGATGCCTACAACAGTTCTGTTAACTCATCTTCCTGCGTTTGGTCTTGAATTCAATTCCTCCTCTGTTGCCAGAGTGATTTTTCCTGAATCTCATTAGCTGCTGTTTAAAACACTTCAAAGTTTTCTCATTGCCATTAGACTGAAATCCAAGTGCCTTATAATAGCCTACAAGGCTCTATGTAATTTAGCCCTGCCTAAATTTCCAAATTCTTTTTATCCCTGTCTCCCCTCATTCACTAAGTTCCAATCACACCAGTCATCTTTCATTTCCTTGAAAAATGATTTCTTCAAGGTCTTTGGAAATGTCCCTGTACAAAGAATGTGTGTCTTCCATTTCTTTCCATAGCATGCCATTTATCCAACTTGAACATTTGAGAATTTCCCTGACCACACAATCTAGAAGAGGTTCCCTCTACTTGTTCTTTTCTGTAGCACCCTCTTTATTTCCTCTGAAGGATCTTGCTAGTATTCAGATAGTCTACTTGTTCATCATTTGTGCTCCCTCCCTCAGTGGAGTGTAAACTTCATTAATGGCAGGGAGCACTTCAGTCGTACATTATAATACATAGTGGTTATTCTAAATAATTGGCAAATCACTGGATACATTTCTCAGTATATTAACCAAACAAATCCTTTCAAAGTATTCAGTTACAAAATGCCGTATTAATCAGTATGTTCTAAAATTAAAATTCTGGCTACGTTAATGGACAAGCACTAATAATGGGTCTTATGTATTTAAAAAACAAGATTCTCTGGCTTTCACCTTTCAATTTAGGATTCTTGAACTTACCATGTGTGGCTTCTTGGTAACCAGGTGTCTTTGCCAACTTTTTCAATGCAAAATTTTTGAGGCCCATTACTTCCTAAATCAAGAAAACAAGACAAAATTTATCTGGTCCTTTAAACTTTTTGGTTTTGACAACTAGTTTAATGACAGAACATGTCACATAATCATGACTGATACAGAGTACAAGGTACGTCGCTTCTGCCTAGAGAAGCTTCTTTTTGCTGCAGAAATTCAGCAACAGGAATTAAATCAGTGGAAAAAACAGATGGCTCTAAAGAATTTTGCTCCCTTCACAATCACCCTAGAGCAAAGCAATACCCAACCAGACTATGCAAGCAGACTTTCATTTTTGGCTTACAAATGTACTTGGTATTAACCATTAAGTAGTCTTCTGGTAGATACCCTACAGAGACCACACAAGAATAATCCTTAGATTCAAGTCTACTGTATGTATAAAGGCCATTATTATCACAAGATTATCTACAGAGAAACCGCAGTAAAACTGCATTTACCCATAAGCTCAGCAAATCCTCCTAGAGGTAAACGGCAGGTTCCAGTGACGAACTGTAATAGTCGCATCCTTACTTCATTGTCTGTCTCTTTCACAAACTGTGTAACAAAATCAAGTTTACTTTAATATAAAATACTAAATTATCTTAAGTAATTAAAATAGTAAGACACTTTAATTCTTAAATTTCTTCAAGAATTTATTAAGGCTAGGCGTATGTTGAATATACTATCAATCCTACTTCACTTAATCCTCACAAGTACACACCACTGGTTGGCCATCAGTATTATTACATCCATCATACAGACAGGAAACGGGAGGCTTTAAAGGTCAAACCACTAAAAGGTAACAAGGACAGATGTTGTTTGGCTACAATATTACAGCTAACACCTAGTTAGGGCTGGTGCCATATGCTTTTTGTGTGTTTAGTACTTATTAACAGTCGCCATTTTCAACAGTTTGATGTACTGTCTCCCACTGGATACTATTTTCTCAACTCTGGATTCTTCATATGTGAAAACCACAAGGATGCATTCTGTCAATAATATTTAGTTATTATCTTTTCAAAAAAGGACATAAACGTGTAGTGTGGTGGAATACTGATTTGAATTGGTCTAATTATCTTGTAATAGAAGGCAAGTGAACTTCTGGAGCAGTCAGAGTAGAAATGTATTTTAAAAATAACATTTATAAAAAATAAACAAAAAATATACTTTACCTAAGGGTAAGACAGAAAGTGTAGTAGTGACCAAAAACATGTCTGCATACAACTGTGTTGAGGTACACACTTCATCATGACACAAGAAATAGCTTATTACCAGGTCTGGCATAAACCAACACTTTCCCTAAAACAAACTCAATTTGGAAAACACAACTATTCACTTGGGTTTATAGGACCCTAAGCTCAAGCTCCTCAGGTATACAGATACAAATGTCCAGCGGGAAAGTCAGGGAACACGAAGGAGGAAGGAAGCTAGTAAAAAGCCTGAAAAGGAGGATTGCAGATACCTGCATACATTCTGTATGTGATGCAATTCAGATATTCTAGGCTTGAAAATGGATTTATTCTTTTATTTTTTGTTGATTTATTTATTTCTTGTGAGCCCTATGCCCAGTGTGGGGCTTGAACTCCTGACCCTGAGGATCAAGAATCACATGCTCTGACTGAGCGAGCCAGGGGTGCCCCTTGTTTATTTTTCATAAATGGTAATAGAGCACCCAAAATAGAACTGAAAGGTAGTAAAAGGTACAGCATCAAGAGCAGCTTTCACACCTTGCTACCAGTTTTCTCTATCTTGTCAGAGACAGTATATTCATATACAGTTGACCCTTGAAGAATGCAGGAGTTAGAGGTGCCGATCCCCCATGTAGTTGAAATTTTGGGAAAATCCACATTCAAATTTTGATTCCCCAAAACTTAATAGCCTACTGTTGACCAGAAGCCTTACTGATAACATAATCAATTAACACATTATTTCTGAATATATATATTTTTATAATAAAAGAAGCTACAGAAACATTTACAGTGTGCTGTAAAATATCTGCATAGAAGCAGACTGGCACAGTTCAAACCCTTTATTGTTCAAGGGTCAGCTGTACCAACATACACTCTGAATATACAGAATATAAATTTTCCTTTTAACCAAACAGCATATTACACACAGGTTCCTTTTCCCTTCAAAACTGTACTGAAACATGTTTTCCAATATTTTTGTTAATTTGCATTAAAAGAAGTAGAAGAATGATGGGGTGCCTGGGTGGCTCAATCAGTTGGGCGTCTGACTTCAGCTCAGGTCATGATCTCATGGTCTGTGGATTCAAGCCCCACATCGAGCTCTGTGCTGACAGCTCAGAGTCTGGAGCCTGCTTTGGATTCTGTGTCTCCCTCTCTCCCTAACCCCACCGCTCGTATCTTGTCTCTCTCTCAAAAATAAACAAACATAAATTAATTTTTTTTTAAGTAAAACAATGATTACAAAGTACAGAATTCCAGAGCAGATATAATTTATTTACTTAGTCCCCTCCCAACAGACATTTGGCTGTTTCAGGTCTCTGTCAGTATACTAATAATGGTGCAATAAATATCTAGCATGTGCCATTTTGCATATGTTGAAGTATATAAGATAAATTTCTAGAAATGTCTACACTACTCTAAAGTGTTAATAAATAAATAAATGACACATTTCCTTACAAAAAGATTCCACTTCTAGAAAATCTAATACAAAATCCCAGGCTTAGTTTTCACTTGAAAGTCAAAGTTAAGCATAGGTATACTAGAAGTTCAGTCACTAAATTGCTCAAATGAGTCTCAATTAGTAGATTTATGTGAAGAAAATCCCTAGCCTAAAGATTTTAAATTCTCAAACACACAAAATGCAAAATCTAATAAAATGTGCTTCAATATTAGTATTGCAGCACTTGGATGAGAGCACCGCATTGTAGTTTAAGCTAGAACACTGACAAAGCAAAGAAAGGGACTCAAGGGAGGGAAAGAGAAAAGAAAAGGAAGTCATTCTTGTACATTATCCTCTGGACTATTCTGATTCCCTAGCATATTATCACCTTCACAGAAATTATGTATCTACATTGATTTTCTAATTAAAAAACCTATACTTCCCCATTTACTTCCAGAACTAAGCAGAATTTTTAGAATACTTTGATACTCCTAAGGGGAAAATGCTATACCTACAAGTATTACCATTAAACTATTACTTAAGGAAGACTGTCATTCATTCTCCCATTTAGGAAGACAATCAAAATAAGCAACGGAAACTCCTTTAACAAGTGGTTCACACTATTCACTTCTGATTTAGAAAATAAAAACTAAAAACCATGCCCAATGGCAGGTTCAATTTTAAAAATGAACTCTGTTTTTAAACTATTGTTTCAAGATAAAACATTTTCTTTGAACACTCTGAAAAAGATAAAAGCAAATACCTGCCAAAACCAAATGATTTGCTTGCTGTTTCTTGTATAATGTCGATACACAGTATTTCTCTGCCAATCTGCCAAATCAACCTCCTGCATGCCACACAACATAACCTGGGAAGTGAACACAGTAGCAGGTCACAGTACAGGTTTGGTGAAGAGAGTAACTATAGGACTGAAGTTTGCTAACGAACACCTGTTGCACATGGCCTAATTATGTGAGCAGCTGCGTGCATGACAACTAGTGATCACAGCAAATCCAAGAGAATTTGTAGCAATTTAGAATAAGGATTCTTTGGTACTTTATCTTTTCCATGTTTATTGAACTCAAACTGAAAACATTTAGAGTTACTATTCTTCAAGAAAGACATTAGCTATGCTAGAAGAATCTCTTGCTAGAAATGTTTCCCAAATTGGGTGTCCAAATTGTTAAGTTTCAAACATATTTCGGTTCTTTTTTCTTCTTAATCTATGCTATCTTCTCTATTTCAAATTAAAAATATACAGGGGCACCTGGGTGGCTCAGTCGGTTAAGCGCCCGACTTTGGCTCAGGTCATGATCTCATGGTTTGTGGGCACAAGCCCCACGTAGGGCTCTGTGCTGACAGCTCAGAGCCTGGAACCTGCTTCAGATTCTGTGTCTCCCTCTCTCTCTCTCTCTCTGCCCCTCTTCCATTCACTCTGTCTCCCTCTCAAAAATAAATTTAAAAAAAAATTTTTAAAAACTTAAAAAAATCTTTTAAAAATTAAAAAAAAAAAAACCCCAGCATACATAGTGAGCCTCATGTCATGTTGTGTCCATCTCTATCCTTAATCCTATTATAGAGTCTTTGAGTTTTACAGTTAGCCTGTCTGTTTACTGATAGTGTGTAGCATACCAAGATGCCCAACTTGTGGACACTACAACATAGGCACCACCTGCATAATCTGGCCAGCTATCGGTCTATGCTGCCACCCCACTCATGCTCTGTCTCTCTCTCTTTCAAAAATAAATAAATTAAACTACTTTAATTTATTTTAATTTTTTATTTCTAGGAGAGAGAGAGAGAGAGACAGCGTGAGCGGGGGAGGGTCAGAGAGAGAGGGAGTCACAGACTGAAACAGGCTCCAGGCTCTGAGCTGGCAGTCAGCACGGAGCCTGACGCGGGGCTTGAACCCTCGAACCGCGAGATCATGACCTGAGCGAAAGTCGGACGCTTAACCAACTAAGCCACCCAGGTGCCCCTAAATTAAACTACTTTAAACTACTTAAACATTTTAAAAAATATATACTAATTCCTGTTATTAATTTTCCCAAGCTTTGGGAATAAAATATTCTATATGAAATTTTCAGACAAGCCCAGTGTATTACATATGGGATAAAAGCTATTTTTGGCATAATGAAGTAGTCTAATACTTCATTCCTTCTAAGTTAACTTTGAGATATAATGTATATGCAATAAAATGCAAGTATTTTAAGTACAGTTAGATGAGTTTTGACAGATTACATACACCTATGTAACCACCACCACAATCAAAATGTAGAATATTCCCATTATGTCTCTTTATGCAGAGAAAAACACCATCCTTGTCTTTGGCTCTCCATAATCAACGATTTCATCACAGGTTAAATTTTTGAGAATGTCATACACATATACACACACACAGAGCACACAATCAACACTCTTCTGTTTTCTCCACCCCCTCCCTACCTCCAACCATCAATACCATGTTTATGAGAGTCACGTTCATTATATGACTATACAACAACTTATTCTTTCATTTCTTAATGGTCATTTAGGTTACTTCAAATTTTGGGCTTTGATGAATAAAGTTGTGATGAACATTTATAGAAAAATCTTTGTATTGTATAAATATATATTTTATTGCACTTGAATAAGTAACCTAAGAGTGGACCTGCCAGGGACCAGCCAGAAGCTGATATATATATATATATATATTTAACACTGTAAGAAACTACCAACACTATCCCAAAGTTGCATTTCATTTATAGTTTTAATTTACATTTCCCCAATAATGAGTTATATTTCATGTGTTTACTTGCCATCATAGCTTCTTTTGTGAAGTGGATCTTTGCCCGTTCTAGAAAATTTTTCTTTTTCAGAGTTGTGAGAGTTAAAATGTGTGTGTGTGTGTGTGTGTGTATATATATATATATATACACACATATACATACATACATAAACATACATATACAGACACATATACATAAAACACACACACACACACACACACACACACACACACACACACACACTCCCATTTGCTTAACAGTATCTTCTCAAGAGCAGAAGTTTTACTTTTGATGAAGTCCTTATCCTTTTGGTGCATGTGTGCTTTACTGTTTTGTATTCTTCTTAAGAAACTTCTGCCCATACAAAGATCACTCTGTGTTTTCTTTTTAGCTTTCATATTTACTTTTATGATTTCATCTTTTTTCACAGACTAAAGTAGGAGTCAATGTTAATTTTCTTCTATATGGACATCTAGTTGATCCAGCATCATTTGTTTAAAAGACTTTCTCTTTCCCCACTGAAAAATAGTAGCACTTCTGTTAAAAACCAATTCACAATATATGTGTTGGTTTATTTCTGGACTCTAGTGTTCCCCAGATCTATCTGTGTATCCTTTCAAAAGTACCACACTACTGTAATGACTGTGGCTTAATAATAATTTTTGAAATCAGAAAGTGAACATCCTCCAAGTTTGTTCTTTTTCAGAATTGTTTCAGCTTACCTGGAGCCTTTGCATTTCTTTGTATTTTTGAAATCAGTTTATCAATTTCTACAAAAAATTCTTCCTGATGTTGATTGGGATTGTGTTGAATATACAGATCAATTTGGAGAGAGCTGACATTTTATAATATTGAGTCTTCTAATAACACAACATGATGTATCTTCCCATCTATTAAACTTTTTCTTTAAAAAAAAAAGTTTATTGGGGCACCTGGGTGGCTCAAGTCAGTTAAGAATTGACTTTGGCTCAGGTCATGATCTTATAGTTCATGAAGTTTGAGCCCCATGTCGGGCTCTGGACTGATAGCTCAGAGCCTGGAGCCTGCTTTGGATTCTGTGTCTCCGTCTCTCTCTCTGCCCCTCTCCCAGTCACGCGCTGTCTCACGCTTTCTCAAAAGTAAACATTAAAAACAATTTTTAAGTTTATTATGTTGAGAGAGGGACAGAGAGAATCCCAAGCAGACTCTGTACTATTAGCACAGAACCCAATATGGAGCTTCATCTCACAAACCATGAGATGATGATCTGAGCTGAAATCAAGAATCAGGCACTTAACTAAGCCAACCATGTGCCCCAAGTCATCTTTAATTTTTCTGAGCAATGCCTTATGTTTTTAGTATAGAGGTCTTGAATGCCTTTGGTTACATTTACTTTTTTGATGCTTTAGTAAAAAAAACTTTAAAACTTCAATTCCCAAGTGTTTGTTGCTGGTACATAACAGATATATACTTGATTTTTAAATTACTGGCCTTCTATCCTAGTCTTGTTAAATTCATTGTTATTTCTGCTTTTTTTTGGTAGATACCTTAGGAGTTCTTAAGTTGACAATCATGTTATCATCCATGGATAAAGGCCATTTTACTTCTTTCCAGTCTTTATGCTTTTTATTTCTACTTTTGCCTTACTGCATTGGCCAGGCCAGTGAGAATATCTGGTACAATATGGGTAATAAAAGGATGAGAGTTTTACTCTTGTTCCTAATCTTGATATGAAATATTCAAGGTACTACCATTCACAATGATGTCAGGGTTTATCTAATTTGTTGATGCTCTTTAACAAACTGAGAAAATGGTCGCCTATTCCTCGTGTGATGAGAGTTTTTAAGAATAACTGTTACATTTTCTTAGTTGAAACATTTTAACTTGTAAAGGGGCATGATTATGAATAATCATTATTTTGAATAATGGTATGCATGCCCATTATTGTGGTACTATTCATGGTTAAAAGAGATAATGAATGGAAGTAAAAGAACAATAAAAATCAAGATAAAGCAAAAATAACAACAGAAAAGATCTATATTTTCTCACAGGCCTGTACCATGAACGAAAGGCAAATCAGTAACAACAAAAGCTTTAGTCTCCTATATGTAAAAGGAAATCATCACCTGGCCAAACTATTTCACAGGGCATGAGACAACTGTATCTACCAAGGGCTGTATCAAAGTATGCGTTTCTTCATATCCTTTCAGATCTACTATCTTAGTTTCATCTCTGCTCTGATGTTGGACTCTGGCTAAAACATCCCTCTTTCACTAGGTGTGCCTCCAAAGTAGGAGTTTTTTTTTTTATTAATTTTTTAAAATTTAAATTCAGGGTAAACATATAGTATGATGATGATTTTAGGAATAGAATGTAGTTAATTCATCACTTACATATAACACCCAGTGCTCATCCCAACAAATGCCCATCGCCCAATTAGCCCATCACCCCCGCCCAACACCCCACCAGCAACCCTCAGTTTGTTCTCTATATTTAAGAGTCTCTAATGGTTTGTCTTCCTTTCTGTTTTTATCTTACTTTTGCTCCTCTTCCATCTATGTTCATCTGTTTTGTTTCTTAAATTCCACGTATGAGTGAAATCATGATATTTGTCTGTCTCTGACTTATTTTGCTTAGCATAACACATTCTAGTTCCATCAACATTGTTGCAAATGGCAAGATTTCATTCTTTTTCATCTCCAAGTAATATTCCATTGTATAGACAGATGTACCAAATCTTCTTTATTCATTCATCAGTTGATGGATATTTGGGCTCTTTCCATACTTTGGCTCCTGTCGACAATGCTGCTATAAACACTGAGATGCATGTGCCCTTTTGAATCAGCACTCCTCTATCCTTTGGATATATACCTAGTAGTGCAATTGCTGAGTCACAGAGTAGTTCTAGTTTTAATTTTTTGAGGAACCTCCATCCTGTTTTCAAGAATGGCTGCATTAGTTTGCGTTCCCACCAGCAGTGCAAAAGAGGTCCTTCCTCTTTCTCTGCATCCTCGCAAACATCTGTTGTTGCCTGGAGTTGTTAATTTTAGCCATTCTGACAGGTGTGAGGTGATATCTCATTGTAGTTTTGATTTGTATTTTCCTGATGATGAGTGATGTTGAACATCTTTTCATGTGTCTGTTAGCCATCTGGATGTCTTCTTTGGAAAAGTGTTAAAAATAGGAGCTCTTAATTAAGGGTATGGAATACTTTAGGTGTATGTACTTTGAATACATGAAATTATTTAATTTTCTTCAGATTCTTAATGAAGTCTGTGATTTAAGAAAAAGATTAAATACTGATATCTTCGATTCTATTCTTCTGATGTGTTTCCTCTAATCTGTGTAGTCAAGCCGTTAAGAAAAAGACGTTGGCCCAACTTATATAGTCTACATGTCATCCAGACTAAGCGCCCTTATTTTCATATACTTGTCAGTTTCCAGAAGGTGAATTTCTATAAGGGAATATTACTGTATGTACAATTAGTAACACTAACTTTTTATATACACATTTGGTTATATGAACAAACCAAGTTTCTTAACAGAGAAACAAAGACGGCCTTGTTCTAATCTACATGGGGAAAGAAGACTTCAAGAATTTACCGTAACTAATCATTAGAGAAATATAAATCGCATCCACAATAGGATATAACCTATACCCATTACTATAATAAAACAGAAAATAACAAGTGTAGGCAAAGATGTGTGGTAGTTCCTAAATAATTAAACATAGAATTACTATATGACTCAGCAATACCACTCCTGGGTATACATCTAAAAGAACTGAAAGCAGAATCTCTAAGAGATATCTATATATCCATGTTCATAGCAGTATTATTTACAATAACCAAAAGGTAGAAGCAACCCAAATATCCACTGACTAATGCATGGATAAACAAAATGTGGTATATACGTACAATGGAATACTATTCAGCCTTAAAAAGGGAAGAAATTCTTACACCTGCTACAATGTGAATAAACTACGAGGAACATTATGTTAAGTGAAATAAACCAGTCACAGTAAGATAAATACTGCATGATTTCACTTACAGGAGACACCAAGAGTAGTTAAACTCCTAAAAAGTAGAATGGCAGGGCCAAGAAGGAGAAATGGGGAGTTTAGTACAGAGTTTCAGTTTTGCAAAATGAAAAAGTGCTGGAGATTGTGTCATGTGTACCTTATGCTCCCACATCCCTCCAAAAAGGAAGTTCTGATATACTTCTAATAAGTCTGAATACAGTTAATACCACTAAAAAGTCATGACTTAAAAAAATGATCTTTGGGGCAACTACTAACCCAGGATTTTATTAAGTTCCCCAAGTTATTAACAAGGTTGAACTCACTCTTCAGGACAGCAGGCACTGATTAATGATTTTGTGCCCCTGACAACATCATGGTTTAAAGAACTTAAGACCATCAACCCATGCTGGGATTTCAATACCTCCTGAAAGCTGGGATGCATAGGAGAACTCAAGATGGTGCCACATCATTTAAAAATCATCTATAGGTGCCACATCCTATAGAAGCACAAAAACAGCCCCTCCTCTCATTAACATTTTCTAAATAGCATAATAAAGAAGCCTAACCTCCAATTCTTTTTCATCAAAGTACTGTAGCCACTGAAGAGGAACAACTTCATTAAAACCATCAAGGAAAGCTTTGGTCTGTTCTTGCACTCCTCGAGAAAAACGCCACTCTGTCATTAAACTGAAAATAAAGACAATATTTAAAAATAGTTCATTTTACAACTACCTCTAAAATTCCAACTCTTTTCCCAAATACACTATACATACATATGTATATTTGTTTATGTACGTAACACATGTTTCTCCAGTTCTAGTACATCTGTGGCTAGAAAGGATGCTTTTCAAAATAGGAAGTTCTTTATTTGTTAGTAAGACAGCCACAGTCCAGCACTTACTATTTCCTGTTCATGTATAAACATATAATTCCAGATTATATGTATGCTGACACAGTAAGGGAAAGGCTACAGTCATTCAACAGGTTCTTCCAGCAAAGCATCTGCCAAGGGAGACTTGAGAATTGCACAGCATGGGGAGCAGGGGGCTGTCTCAGTAACAATTTGTCTGCAGGCCATGTGCTTAAATGGGGTTATGGTCCCTCTGTCTGAGAAAGGTTAAGAAGGCTTAAAGCTGGGAAACTAGTTCTTTACATGCTAATTCCTTAGAACACCAAGATTTCCTAAAAGAACAGAAAAAATAAGATGAGAAGAAAATATTCCCAGGAGACATATAAAGCAGACATACAGGAGGGAAATGTGATAAAAAAGAAGGAAGAGAATCTGTACAGTGACACAGAATCTCTACAAGGGGCCCTGACACTGGATGGGTCTAGAGGTCCCTGTGGGGGAACAGCACAGACTACTGATGAGGAGAAGACATCAGAAACAGCAGATCAAGGGAAAGGCAATTATCCACATTCCTCCCTTTCCAAATGCCTCTTCCCGTGTCCCAAAGGAAGCTGATTTTATTCTCTGTTGAGGCAAACTTTTCATCCTTGCTGCCTCTACTTTTCTTCATCAATTACTCACCTTCTTATACTCATGCCCTCAACTCTACCTTCCTACTCTGCTTCCCATTTGCCCACACGGACGCTCAAATCATTATTTTCCAAAACCCCTTCCTTCATCCCAGTGTTTGCTTTTAACTACTCTTTGCTCTCTTTACCACCACTCCTATTAGGAGGGTACTCTATCTTGTCTCCACTTCTCACCTCTATTCACCCAAATTTTAAACCACTGTAATGGTCTGGGCTTTCACATTACCAGAGAACTCTCAACTGCCAAGCCCAATGCCCTCTTCAAAATCACTCCTGCTGCATGAACTTCCTGTAGCACTGGGTGTTAGCACTCCCAACCCTCAAAGAGTTCTTCTCTAATCTGACGATACCACCACTCCTGATCTGACTTAACTACTCCCTTGTTTCTTTCATCAATTTCACTGGTCCATAAATGCTGGCATCACTGAGATCTCTGCCTTTTCTTTTCTAGCTATTTACTACTTAAATACATTAAGGTCCAACTGTTAACCAATCCAGAAACCTCAAATATTTCCTTTACTAGTATTTCCCCAACTACATGTAATCAATCACTGAATCTGAACTATTCTATTCCTATAATATCCTCAAAAATCCATTCCCTCATTTTTATCTCAACTGTGTCTGTCCTGTTTCAAGTGGGTCTACAATACCAACTACCAGAAGAATGAAAGAGCCTCATAACTATGTTCAGATCTCTAACTAACCCCCTTCCATCCATCTATCCTACCCAGTTCATCCTCCACAAAGACGCTAGGATTAGCCTTCCAGAAATAATTCTGATCATTTCATCTTAGTTTTCATTTGTTTTTGATGACTCTCCTGTTAGAGCAAAAACCCAGGCCTCTCAGACATAAGAGCTTCCCTAGACTAATGCACAATCTGGCTACCATTCAAGGCTCCTAGCTAGCCACTATTTCTCATATTCTATCCCCACAGCTCTGTGGCTGTAGATTTTCGAGATAAAATAATCCCTTTAATACTTCAATTCTTCTGTTTTGGCTATTTCCCTCCCTCCAAAAAGCACTCCATCTTTTCAGACCTAACATATGCAATGCTCTGGGAAAAACTTTCCTGAGTCTTCCTGAATCAATCCCACTTTGGATTCTGACAGCATTTCATACATCTCTCTACCATTCATTTACTCAGATATATTAGCTGGGGTTCTACTTTGTACACTAAAACCAAAATATCATAATTTAAATAGTAGTATTACATAATTTTAAAGAGCAAGATTTAAAAAAACAAGATTAAAGTCTGTTATTGTTTCAGAGATTGAAACAATTATGTAAAAACTGTTATATTCAAGATTAGACATCAACTTTTATTTAACAGGTATTACATGGGAAACACTTTAAAAACAGTTATCACCTTAACACAAAATACAAAATTCAAAGTAGCAAAACTAAATATGGCCTTTATATAATGAAATTTTATTTAATCTGCTTTTGATAATGTGAAAACAATGACAGCATTTTAAAAATGCTTAGGTTTAGTGCTATTTAATAGCTATGTTGGATTCTGTGGAAAGCTTAAGACTTAAGCGTAAGACTTCACTATCTTTGGAAACATACTGTTTTCAAAATGGAAGAAACAATACAGCATTTACAGTAAGAGTAATAAATGCTTACTACATGACAAATAAGCAAAATAAAAATACCTAAGAAAATACAAAGATGTATAAAGAAGAAAATCAGTTATTGGTTAAACTAGTTTTCTCCATTAGAGAAAACTAATTTAGCAGAAAAATAGGAAGAGGCCTAGAATGGCTGCACTAACTTAATAAGCAGAGAGACATTAAGGATGTAAAATTGAAAGGCCATTGCAATTTATGGGTTAAAAAGGTAAGAGAGGATTGTGAGCTATGTCCTTTTGCAAAAGCAATAGATCAATATCTATTAAATAGTCTTACTAAATTACCTCACTTTAGAAATCTATCCCACAAATGGGGCACCTGGGTGGCTTAGTTGGTTAAGCGTCCGACTTTTGCTTAGGTCATGATCTCACGGTTCGTGGGTTCGAGCTCCGCATCGGGCTCTGTGCTGCCAGCTCAGAGTCTGGAGCCTATTTCAGAATCTGTATCTCCCTCTCTCTCTGACCCTCCCCTGCTCACGCTGTCTCTCTCGTTCTCCTAGAAATAAATAAAAATAAAAAAAAAGGGGCGCCTGGGTGGCTTAGTCGGTTAAGCGTCCGACTTTCGCTTAGGTCATGATCTCGCGGTTTGTGGGTTCGAGCCCCGCGTCCGGCTCTGTGCTGACTGCCAGCTCAGAGCCTGGAGCCTGTTTCAGTCTGTGACTCCCTCTCTCTCTGACCCTCCCCTGCTCACACTGTCTCTCTCTATCCTAGAGAGATAAAATAAATAAATAAAAATATTAAAAAAAAAATAAAAAAAAAAAAAAAAAAAAAAGAAATCTATCCCACAAAGACAAAAGTAGCAGATACACAGAATACACTAAGGAAGTTTTCTTTTGCTTTGTTTGTAATGGCCCAAACTGGACACTATCTGAATGACACCTACTAGCAGAAATGACTACTACAGAATGGATATGCCATAATTTATCTAGCTATTAGAAAATGTGTTAGGTCTATTTCTACTGACCTGGAGGATGGAAAAAGCAAGCTAGAGAGTAACATGTACGATATTATCCCATTTTTGAAACAAGTATCAAGAATATAAAGTCTGAGACAATGATGACACCAAGAATCCAAGGGTAGTACCATTAATAGAGAGAAGTCAAGCAAGGCAATAGGAAAAATAACAGAAATTTGATTTTGACTTGTTAAAATCAGGTGATTTAGTAGTTGAGGAGTTGACAAACTATGGCCGATGGGCTCAATGCAGCCTGTCATCTGTTTTCTGTACAGCATGTAAGCTAAGAATAGTCTTTACTTTTTGAAAATAATGGCTGAGAAAATATTCAAAGACTATCTGACTTAAATATTATATGAAATCAAATTTCAGAGTCCAGAGTAGTTTTACTGGAACATAGATAGCAACATGTATCTGTTCATGTTTTGTCTATGTGCTTTTGTGCTGCAACAGCACAGTGGAATAGTTCCAAGAGAGAATGTATGTGGCTCACAAGCCTAAAATATTATCTGGTTCTTTCCTGGAAAAATATGGATCTACCTGGAAATTATTTCTAAAGTTCAGATATTACTTTACTAGAAAACTGAAGCCACTGTGCCAGGCTATTTAGAGAAACAGGTTGAATAAAGAACCTTGGAAAAATATAAACATTTAGGAAATGGAGATTTAGACAACTATCGTTAAAGTAAAGAAAATCCCTAAGGTGGAGATCATGGGATTCAATGAACAAAGAGTTTCAAACCAGAGGCTGTGGTGGGCACTGTGAAAAAAGTTAAAGAGGAGATGTGAGATGGAAGAGGAATCGAGCATTAGACTGCTGGTCAAGGTTTGGGATCCAGGCTGGGCTTTGCTACTACCTGACAGAGCACCCTGGGTTCTTCATCTAGAAATGAAGAAACTGTACAGTCTTTGCAAAGTCCTTTTTAGCACCAATGTTCTATAATTTTTGATCTGGACAAAGGTGGGAATGCATACAGCAAGCAGGAGTGGGAAAGTAAAGGTCACTATTCTCATTTCAAGAACACTGGTTGGTACCATTGAGAAGAACTTAAATAAATACACATGAGGCAAGGGAAGTTATTTTAGTACATTTAAATTTTTTAGTCCTGTGAGAGCATGTTGATAAGACTTAGTAGAGACCAAATGACAGAAAAGGATATGTGAAAGGGGGAATGAAAGTGGAACAGCTTCCCAGAAGAGTGAACATGGGATCAAATGAAGGGTATAGACAGAGTTGTTAGTTCTGACATGCTTTAGAAGTTCTAGAAATTAAGGCCAATCAAGTACATCACCTTACCCAATATATTCATCTTTATTCTCCTCGGTCACAAGGATATTGGAACCTCCCAATTTCAGGTCATGCGAAGTAACCTTTCCCAAAATTTCCATGTCAACAGAAAAGTACATTTCTAAGCCACATTCTTCAATGTTGTTGTCTCTGGGTGACAGAAACAGATATTGACTAATTAACAAGATATCTAAATTGTCTTCAAGAAAATGCCTTATTGAAAGACAAATCTTCAAACCTTATCCAGATAAGAGAGTTATAAAATTCCGTATCAATAGATTCCAAATCCTTAATAGTCAGTTTTTTGCTTAGCATACGCTTGTAGAACGGTAAAGAGAAACCAGTATCAATAAACTTCCCATGAAAAAGTGCCTGCCAAGAAAAACAAAAAATTTTACTTAAAAATTTATAAAACAGTAATTTTCTTATTCAGAGCACACAATGATAACAGAGAAATCATGAGACTTCACAGGCCAAAATAAGCACTTAAATAAGTAACCAGCATAAATCATGAAAACCAAACTATTATATAAAATGCTAAGTATGAAAACCAAATGACAGAGTTCAATAACAAAGACTTAGCTATATCATGTCCTATTGATAACTATAAGGATAACAAAACAACAGTACCAAACCCCCCAATCTTTCCAGTGTTTCATAAATTAAATTAACCTAATTGGATGCAGAAATACAGAAGGAGCCTCAGCACTCCCATGCACACACGTGGCAAGACCCTCTCTCCACTCCTTTTCTGACCACAGTTGCCTAAGAGATTTCCAGGACTAATGACATTGCTTTCACTCTGGCTCACAACCAAAGCAGGAAGCACCAGACTCCCCCAGCACCCCGATTCTCACCACCAACTGCCCATCCATCTAAAAATCCAATTCCATTTCTCACACCTCCCCTAACCAACGAAACCATCTCTATGCTCTGACCTCTGAGGCTTGTGATCCAACAGCAAAATCACTCATATACTCAAATCATTCCTTGAAAATCCTTTAGCATCTTGCTTTAACAGAAATCTAGTGTTTTTCTGAGGACTCCACTTCTAAGTCTTCCCCAAGGGGAGCTGTTTCTCTCCCATCCCCGTCATGTCACCAGGCCTGGAAATAAGGCACGTGTTGCTCTTCATTACTATTTCCTCCTCCCTAAATCTGCCCATCTTAAAGCTCATGCCTTCACACTGTCTTTGGTAGCTAACCACTCTACCCCTGTCCCCATTTCACTGCTGTCGTCCCTAGATCTCTGGGTTTCTCCTTGTTACTCCATCAATGCTGTGTTCTTCTGTGCTACCATCATAATTTTGGACATTCTAACATCTTTAATGATGATTCTCTTTTTCCTGACTCTTTTGTCCTTTCAATGATCTCAGTCTTTCACTTAGCTAAACTTTCTTGACACTGTACCTTAGATACTGTTATTAGCAACAACAGTATTCCTTCACAAACTCAATTTCAACCACCACCTAATTTTTCAGCTCACTGCCTTTTGCAGTGATACTTGCAATTTTTGACCCAACTGGGATCTAAAAAATACTTGGAAACTTATCACTGTCTCACAGCTTCTCAAAAAAGTTATTTCTGCCCTTGTTCAGTTTTTATTCCATCATCAGTCATTACAATTACTCCCTGTACACCTTCAAACCCAGCTTCCCTTCAATGAATTTCTGGCAAAATACAAAACCCAGCTAAACACAACTCTTTAACCTACCATGCCTGTGTCTGGGCACTGGAACATGCTAGAAACACATATACTACCATGGTGACTGGTTCATGGCCAACAACCTCCTGGGAGAACTTAGTGCTGCCTGGTAATCCTAATCCCCCACTACACTCACTCTTCCAGGTGACGATTTCATTCCTCAAATACCTCTTTTCCCTACTCCTGCCGAGCTAATGATTTTGCCTTCTATTTCACTGAGGGAAAAGAAGCATTCAGGAGAGAATTTTTGTGTGTTCCATCAGATCTGCTCACTAGGAGCATTTGAATCTATATACTCTATTAAGTCATCTATTACTTCTATGTGGACTACACAGATCTCTTCACCTCTCCTACTCAAGGTCATTGGTCCCATAGTCCCTATCTCTTTGACTTCACCAAATTCTTTCCTCTTACTTGACCACCATAATCTGTGAGTAAATATTTTATTCTCCTCCCATTCGTGGGGCTCGAACCCACGAACCGTGAGATCATGACCTGAGCCAAAGTCGGACACTTAACCGAGCCACCCAGGTGCCCCATTTAGGCTTTAAATTATAAAATGAAATGACTTTTAAAGAGCAAATGGCTACATCAATAACCCTCATATTCATAATCTTGATTTCATACAGGTACTCAAAAAATAAATTGTATTTTGGTATTCTCCTTTCTAGGCAGACTCTCTAAAATATTTTCCAAAAAAAACATATTTAAATATATAAATGAATAAATAAATAATGGAAAATCAGGACTCACCATAGCAATAAAGCGGCCAATAAAACAGAAGTATGAAAGATGGTCTGGATTAATGGTTGATGCTGGATTTATTTGTAGACAATAGTTGTTTTTGCCAGCATACTCAAATAAGCAATACATGGGGTTCAAAACTTCATGTGAAAGCAAGAAAAACCATTCTCTAAAAGAAAAGATAATTTTTTAGCATTCATACACACATGAATTTAAAAACAAATCTTAAATACGCCCATGTACATATGATACCTCTGCTCAACAGCTTGTAATAACTCCGCTGCCCAATTCCTCAGCCCTCCAGTTAAGTCTTCCTATGAGCTGGCCCTCCAGTTACCTGCAGTTCTTACAATGCCAAATGACAAATTCAGTGCTACTCACAGATCACATGCTTATTTTATGCCATACATTCGTCTGGGTATGTCTCCTCAGTGTCAAGCCAGCCTATGTAGGTCCCACTTTTTCTTTCAGTACAACTCAGATCCACCCCACTTAAGCAATTTCTCAAAGTAACTTTCAGCATATTTGTATCAATCATTGAATACTCTGTGGTACTATCCTAACAACCACAATTTTATTCATTTTCCTATACATGACCTGCCCATCCACTAGACTATAAGCTCCTCAAAAGCAAAAGTCATGTCTTTACTTAGATTTTTGTATCCTTGACTCACAGGCATTCTAGGATCTACATGCAATAGGTTTTAATAAGTATTTGCTGTTGATACTGATATACACAGAACTGCTGCTATGGAACAGCTTTTATTGTCAATGTATTACAGATGGAATGAAAATTGAAAAGATGAAAGCTTTAAATGTGATGAGCATTCTCTAACTTATTACCATCAATTTTGCCTCATGTAGCAAAGTCCAGCACATATGAAGTCAACTAGATAAGAGATTAATAATTTATGTATCAAAATAACCCCAATTTGCAAGACTCTCTTCAATAGCAATTTCTTCTAAAGCAGGGTTCCAAGCTCAAATGCTTATAGTCATTAGTAAGTGTCTTCCTTGTGTACATGGCCTCAAATTCTCTACCTAACCACAACCTCCCATTCTTCCCTGTATCCCTGATAAAACTTACTACCAGTTTTAAGGAAGAATTATTTCTGGGCATATAATCATTTTCCTTAGATGACAGGGGAATGGTGGGCACAGAGTGAACACAAGTGCGTACTACCCTACAGGACTCAATCCACTACTGAGTCAGCCAAGTGATGCCATGTGAGAAGCTCTAGGGTTTTTAAAGAGAAGCCAGAAATCTTGACTCTTAAGCATAATCTAGTGATTTTCTTTAGTGTGCCAAATAATTGAAAAAAAAATTTAAATCACAGTGGGGGCCATTACTAGGCAGGCTAGATTTGGCCTGGAAGCCTTTTTACAAATGCTGTTCTAAAGCTTTAAAAATACAATCTCAGAAACTGCCTGACAGGTAGAGAAGGGAGTCTTTCCCTAAATAAAATCAACCATGAAATGATAAACACCAATTCACAAAACTAAATCCAGTCCCAACATAGTAGTTGAACCAAGTGACTTCCCCCTGTGACAAGGCTGAGGTAAGACATGTCCCCAGGGAAAAGGACTGATGGATCTGTGAGAATATGTTTAGATACAAAAAAAACTAGATAGAATTTCCAGTTGCTGCAGAACACTTGTAGCAAACTAGCAGCCTAGAGAAAACTGAATACATTTAAAAGAAGAATGTTTATGTATAACATGGTATCTGACCTATATACCCTGACATTAAAAGAAGAAAAAATTCTAACTAATAAGAGGTGGAAGAGTTCACTTTCAACATATCCTTTTCTATACTCTCTAATAAACTAAAGAGATACAAGAGGTGAAAAAAGTATGTGACAACAGATGAACTAGCAGAGCCTAGAGAAGAAAACAGTAAAGCCACTAATGAAGAAAAATCACATTAGAAGCAACAAAATGTAGGGCAGTATTGCAAACAGTGACATGAGGACAGGTTTGAGAAAAATCAAAACAAAATAGAAAAGCACAAAGATAAAAATAATCAGTGAAAAGATGACAGACAGGTAAGACTGACAAAGAAGATTCCACATACCCATGATTGATGTTCCTGAAGAAAAATGGAACAAATGGAACAGAAAAAAATATTCAAAGACATAATAGAAGAAAATTTCCCTTAAATTAAGAAAGATCTTAATAGGTTCCTAAGAAAAGATAAAATAATCAACAATTAATGAATTAATGAACTTCAAGGAAAAGGACCGTGTGGGCATCCAAAGAAAAAATGTTTCCTATAAGGTGCTGGCTATCCACTTCAGCTGTAATATTCAGTGCTGGAAGACAGTGAAGCGAGGTCTACAGAGAAGGGGACAAACTAGTGTTGCATAAGAAATTTATATCTAGAGAAGGTGTTGTTTATATACAAAAGCACAGAAAACACATTCTCAAGCATGCAAAACTAAAGGAGTGTATCACCTTGTAAACTCCTGAATAAACCAAAACTAATACATGAATCAAAATTAAGAATTTGGGAATAAGAAAATCATAGTATGGAGTAACAGACTATATGCATTAAAATGTCAAAATATAAAAACTAAGCCCAAACAATGTAGGTAAGTATGACTGCAGACAAGAATATGAGTATTATAAAGTCAGACACTTTAAAAATAACACATTTCATTTCTAAAGTCTACCTTTCTTTTAATGTCTGAAAATTTCTGTAATTGAGATAAATCAAAATAGATGTAATATGAACATTCATTTTCCTTTCTGACAAAGCTTAATAATACACTGGATAAGAAAATATGCTAACTAACCAAACCTCTGATAACCCCACATATCAACCCTATATTGTGCACGTTGTATTAACAATTGTTAAAAAAACAGCAATTATGTACTCTTTCACACATACATACAAATTTATTTCTATGCAGAGAAAATGTAAAGGGTAACCAAGACAGGAATAATAATGGTTACCTTTAGAATTGTGCTGATACTTTAATTTTTGTTTTTAAAAATAACTCTGGATCACTACTGAAAAATGTATCTTTTTAAGAATATATCCATTACATACAATGGAGATATATTTATTGCAAAGCAGATGTGTGTTATTTATTTTACCTTGCTAGACCACCATAATCGAGTCCTTCTTCTCCTCTAAAGATTACATATAATCGTCTCCTCAGGTCATAGGGTTTTAATGCCATAATCTAATTAAAAACAGAAACATGGATATTTTAATACTCATATACGGTGCAAGTTTCTTCCAAAATCATTCAGTATAAATTTCATCTGTATTTTCAGAATACTATTTCCTTATCTCATACAATGCCTTTAATTAAAGAGACCTATTGATGTATTCCACAAACCAGCAGAGGTATACCTTACTCTATTAAGCCTTCTGTGCTTCACTTTCTAAAATCTCTTTCCCTCTTCTAGTACTAAAAGGTAGTTCTACTTTGGGTTAGTGGCAAGAGGAAGAGTAGTGTAGAAAGCTTTTAAGCTGAGAAAATATTCCCTCCCTGTCACTCCCCAAATTTTACCAAAATCTTGTAAAAGGTAACATAAATTTTTCTAACTAGCAGCATTTAGTGAGAAGAGCTTACCGTAGGTCTTCTTTATATCACATATTTCATTTATCAGTAGGAACTCTGCTAAAGCAACGAATCATTTACATAATACCTATACCCAATTTTCATAATCCTTAATGGCTTACATTAGGGTTACTAGTAACCAGGTTTTACTTCTGGATAAAAATAAATTAGTTCCACCATACATCCGACAAAACCAAAGTCAAGAATGGCATGTCTGGGTGATGGCACAGCTTACCAGGTGGCCTTTGCTTCATAGGCAATCATACACATCAAACAGACCATATTTCTCCCCACAACAGAGGACAAAGCAAAATAAAATCTTCATGAATTTGGATGCACGCTTACTAAAATAAAGCTCAAACAGAGCTTAGAACAAGCAAAGAATTTACTAAACCAAAAAAAATTTTGATAATAACTATATTAAATTGCCCAAATTCCAAAAGCTAGTAAAATTAAGCTAGGATCTGAGTATTGCTGACTTCGGAATGCTGTTATTCCATTTTGGCTTATTTATGTAAAAGTCCTTGCATACCTATATACAAAAGGAACTTCAGTCTACCATTGTAATACTGGGGGGCAGGGTAAGAGAATGCTTAAGGGGATAGGTGCAGAAAAAGAGGAAGAGGGAGAATCTTAAGCAGGCTCCACACCCAGTGCAAAGCCTGATACAGAGCTCTATCTCATAATCATGAGATCAAGACTTGAGCCGAAATCAAGAGTTAGGCACTTAACCAACTGAGCCACCCAAGTGCCTCTCATTTATCATCTTTAAATATTCTGCAGATGATTCAGGAAAGGTAGACATGTTACATTCACTTATTCATTCACCAAATCAAATGTTTACTGAGTACCTGCTATGTGCAAGGAACTAGCATAACAACAATAAATGAAGTAGTTTGTCCTTCTATGGAGCTTACATTCTAATAAGGGAGATAAATAAACTGGGTTAGATAAGTATTACAGAAAAGAATAAAGCAGCATAAATGGCTAGAATGGGACTATGAGGGTGGTGAGCAGGTATTTCCATTTTAACTAGTGTGCTCAGACGAGGTCTGTTTGAGATCATAACCTTTAAACAGAAAGTTACAAGAGGTGAGAATGAACATTAAGGTTACTGAAGGAAAACTTGAATGAAACAGTGTCTATGCTGATTTAATTTTAATTTGGTAGTATTTACCAAGACTTGTTTGAGTTAATAAAGTCTTAGAAAAGTAAGTAAATGTCAAAATGTGTCAACTTGCTCCAGAAGCTGTTTAAGCTTTATTTAAAATGGACATAATGAGGGGCGCCTGGGTGGCTTAGTCGGTTAAGCGTCCGACTTTCGCTTAGGTCATGATCTCTCGGTTCGTGGGTTCGAGCCCCGCGTCGGGCCCTGTGCTGACTGCCAGCTCGGAGCCTGGAGCCTGTTTCAGTCTGTGACTCCCTCTCTCTCTGACCCTCCCCTGCTCACGCTGTCTCTCTCTCTCTCTCCTAGAAATAAATAAAACATTAAAAAAATTAAAAAAAAAATGGACATAATGATAAGAGCTATCTCAAAGGAGTGTTGTAAGGATGAATTAAATGAAATGATGAACCTAGGATATCAATACCAAGCATATGGTAATCACCCAACACATGATGGGGTTTATTATGATGATGATTATAATGGACACTCAGTAAGTGGGAGTTCATAGTTTAAAATTTCCAAACTGTAACTCCCTTCAGATATATAGAATATAATCTGACAAGCTGTACTATTAATTCTGACAAAATCTTTCTTACCTGTTGGAAGGAATCTTCAAACAATGTCTGCCGGGATACATTGATCTTTACATGACTGGGTAGTGCATTAGACTAAAAACAAAAATAGTATCGTGGTATCATGTAAGTAATAGTATTTGCATAGTACAAAGATAAGACTAAATGATTATGAACATAAGATTTATTTACCACTGTAGTACCTGGCACAAATAACGGAAGTGAGCAAGTTTCCACCTAAAGCTGCGCTCATAAGCAATCTGTGGACCACCTTTAGTTCTAAAGAAAAAAAAACACGTTAATTCACAAAGAGCTGGATATGTAATATTTGGTATGAATGAGAAGTACACCCGAGTCCTACAAATGACCACAGGAAAGCTATTTGCTGAGAAAGAAGATAAATTTAGTGGGCTAAGAGGCCTGAGCAATGAGGACACACACAAAAGTGAGACTGTATACATCGGGAGATCTTCTGTAATGAAGTTAAATGAAATATTAGAGTCTATTACTATTTAAAAAAAACCCTCTGATAATAACTTAAATCTAAGGAGGACAGAGATTCTAGACAGATGAGACAGGGAAGGAAACTCTACCACATCTTAAGCCCAATCTCAAACTAAACACTGCTGAGAGAATATGCAAAGCAAAACCAATTTCTAAGAAGAAGTGACATCTAGGTCACACAGCTCAATTGGTCAATGAAGGAAGAGACAAGAGTGAGTGGCATGTAAGGGACAGATGTGATTCACATTTAGAAGGCTTGGGTCTTCTGCCTATTAAGGGAGAGCCTAAGATACAAGCACAAAGAACTTTCATGATCTTAGGGAACATTTTGTAATGTATGCAAAGTGTTCTCTTATGTTGTCAGGTTCAAGTGAATTCATTCAACAAATATTTAATGAAAGACATAGTACTACCTGGCATCTTTCTAGCTGATGAGAGTGTTACTTGTTAATAAAACAGGTAATAATATAAGCTTTTGTGGAGGTCATATTCCAGTGAAGAGGAAAAACAAGAAACAGAATAAGTAAATTATATATGAAGTGTGTTAGAAGGGGATAAATGTCTTGTTATTCCTGCTCCTCAAAAAGAAAAAACAAGAAGCGCACCTAGGTGGCTCAGTCAGGTAAGGGTCCAACTTTGGCTGAGGTCATGATCTCCCAATCTGTGAGTTTGAGCCCTGTGTCAGGCTCTATGTTGACGGCTCAGAGCCTGGAGCCTGCTTCGGATTCTGTGTGTGTCTCTCTCTTCGCCCCTCCCCCACTCATACTCTGTCTTCTCTCAAAAATAAATAAACCATACATTTTTTTTTTTTAAAAAGAGGAAAAGGCAACGTAAAAAGGTTGCAGAATATATAGGGAGAAGTTTTAAATCCTGAAAAGGGTGAACAGAGTTGGGTTCACAGACAAATTAATACTTGAGTAAAAACATGGAGGGCAAAAGCCATGTATATATTTGAGGAAAGAGCAGACTCATAGCTAAGGCCCAGAAGTAAAAGCCCAGGTGCTTGAGGCAGAGCTACATGGCCAGTGAAGCTGAAACAGTGAATAAGGAGAGAAAACAGAGCTGAAGTTGAAGAGGTAACAGGGGTCACATTTTTTAAGGCCTTGGAGGCCACTGCAAGGCCTGAGATGGTAATCACTTTAAAAGTTTTGTGCAAAGGAATGACTTTTTACTAACTAAAAAAAAGTCAATCTTGCTGCTCTGTGGAGAATAACATTATATGAGATGTGGACAGAAAGCAGAGACAGGCACCGCTCCAGCTGACCAAAGTACTGGCAGTGGACATGGTGAGACATAACTGGATTCTGGACATATTCTGAAGTTGAGTTGCCAAAAAATGCATTTTGTCAAATGTTCCTAAATCAAATGAGACAGGACTGCAACCAACCCTCAGCTTAACAATTAACAATGCAGAGGTTACAGGTACCTTTAACAATTTCAGGGTCAGTAAAACTCCTTGTAGTCTGTTTGAAAGAGTAATTAGAAACAGCAATATAGAGACAATGCTTTCAGGTACTTTTCCTGTAAGGGGCAGCAATATAAGTAATTTTTATGGAATGAATCTGAAAGGTAAAAAGTTGTGTTTTTTGTTGTTTTAATTTAAAAAAAAACAACCACCTTATTTTATTATTTAGAGAGCAGAGAGAACATGGGGAGGAAAGAGAGAATTACAAGCAGGTTCTGTGCTATTAGCACAGAGCCTGACACAGGGCCTGATCCCATAAACCATAAGATCATGACCTGGGCTGGAATCAAGCCTCGGTAACTTAACCAACTGAGCCACCTTGGCACCCCTGTTTATTTGTTTTCAATCTAGGAGAAATAACAGGTGATGAGAATTCAGTGGAGGAAGAAACACTGATGATGGAAGATAGAAAGATGATAATTGTGAGAACAGTTAAATAGGAAGAGGGGAAAGATCCAGTGTGCCAGTAAAGGGACTTGCCTTTAATAGGTACGACGACTATCCACCTATAGAATCAAGAGGGAAGACAGATGCTGGTAGGTGGGTAGATATGACAGGAAATTTGCCAAAAACCTTTTATAACACGATTTTCTTAGTGATGCAAAGATATCACACTTAAGAGTAAGGATGAAGGTGAGCTCTATTTTAAGGTCTTTTTATCTGGAAAATTCAAATTTGTTGACATCGCATTCCTTCACATTGCAGTGGCATGATGTGATTGTTAAGTCTGTGCACAGACTACCTCGGTTTGAAACCAGCTACATTATTTACAGTCTAATTTTGCACAAGTTAGTTATGTTCCCTAAGCCTCAGTATCTGCACTGAAAAATGGAAAATAATAGTATCTACCTCAAGGGACTGTTGGGAAATAAAATGAGCTAGTTTATGCAAAGTGCTTAGAACAATCCCCTGAACATAGCAATCACTAGATAAATATTTGCTATCATTATTAGCACATTATGTGGTACAAATTCATTCTTTAGTAATGTAAAGTAAAGATGGATGTGGACTGAGCTACTACTTGTATAG
Organism: Hyaena hyaena; assembly: GCF_003009895.1. Taxonomy (NCBI): domain Eukaryota; kingdom Metazoa; phylum Chordata; class Mammalia; order Carnivora; family Hyaenidae; genus Hyaena; species Hyaena hyaena. The sequence goes on along the minus strand of NW_024081987.1, from coordinate 200,633 downwards.
TTTTTCTTGATTCACAGAGTACAATTTGTGCTAAACTTGAGGCTAAATTTTTATGTCCTCATTAACTAACACTTAAGTACTTTAGGTTTTCACTTACACAGATGACTTCCCATTGCGAGGATCTTTGAATGTTGTTGTTCTTGTATTATGATCAACAAAGTACCTAACGCCTTCCCGAGTATACCTGATTTCCCAGCCTTCAGGCAGGGGTTCTTCATTCTGTAAGCTAACAGATAAAGTTACAATCATAGGGTGAACATTTTCTAGGTACTAAAAACATCTGAATCAAGGTTTACTTGATTCTATCTACAGATATATGTAAGATGACTTAAGTAATAAGGCTGTAGTACACACATACCCTTGAGTTCTTGGATCTTCCCATTGGGTTGTTTTTGTGTTATGATTCACAAAGTAAACCCTGTCAGTTGAATCCACTCTTTTTTCTAAAAAAAATAGAGTGAGAACAGCATTTAATAACTAGTTAGTACATATATCTTCAGATATTTTTACCAACAACATATCAGCTTACCCCAGCCTGGTGGCAAAGGCCCATATGGGTCATTTTCTGCAGCTAACATTGAAGCCTGGTGGGAGAGAGGGTTGGGAGGGAAAAAAAACAAACAGTACTTTAATACAAAAGCAGAGATAAACTGAACATCTGGTAGAATCATATTTTATAATAATTTTCTAAAAAATGATAAAGGAATGCAAATACAGTCATTTCTTTTTTTTTAATTTTTTTTTTAATGTTTTATTTATTTCTAGGAGAGAGAGAGAGAGACAGCGTGAGCAGGGGAGGGTCAGAGAGAGAGGGAGTCACAGACTGAAACAGGCTCCAGGCTCCGAGCCGGCAGTCAGCACAGAGCCCGACGCGGGGCTCGAACCCACGAACCGAGAGATCATGACCTAAGCGAAAGTCGGACGCTTAACCGACTAAGCCACCCAGGCGCCCCAAATACAGTCATTTCAAGACACAAAGTACACTTAAACATGTCATGAATTAAGAGGCATCAATCAGTTGATAAAATTACTATGTTTAAGATGACTTAGAAATAACATACTGATACCAATTTTTAATTTCTTAGCCCTTTCATAATAATCTATAGGAGTTAAATGAGAGAAGAACATATAGAAAATTGTGGTGTTAAATGAAAAATATTTGTTTAGAAGTACAATAATAATCAGTTCTCTTCAAAACAAATGCCTATTAATTAAACCAATATTAAATTCCAGTATCATCTTTATACAAATACTTTTATCTTAATTCTGTTAAGGATCTTTTACATATTCATACATAAAACACATTTGTGCTTACATATTATTATAACCCTAAAATATATTCAGAAGAAAATGTAAGCATTCTGTTATAAATTTTAAAAGAATGACAAAAACAAAAACTATCACCTCAAGAATTATTTCTTAAAGTATATGATACAATGATAAATATTTTATAACCTTATAACAGACACTGTTAATTTTACCCATTATCAATTTCCCACTCCTCCTTCCTTGACACCCAAACCACTGTTTTGTTCAATGCAGCAATGGATCTATCTAATACTCCATTCTCAGCTGGGAAGAACCAATTCTGGCCAGTGAGGCACTGGCAGATGTCCCTTTCCAAGTAAAAAGGCAGGGCTTGCTAGATAAGTCATCTGCTCTTCTAGTTCCTCTTTCCCTTTCTTCTTGCCTACACTGGAGAATGAAGCCCAAAGGGAAACAGCTCTGTGTGATAAGGTTAAGAAGCATGAAGCATAAAGAACCTGGGTACCAGAGCGTTAGCTCTGGACTTTCACCCTAGACTTGTATATACTTAGGTAATTACATCTTAATCTGTTTAGAGGTGTTCTATGTAGGAGAATACAATTCTAATACATCCCTGTGACCTAATTCTGCCCTGTTTCCCTAAGGTTTTCATGTATACAGACAGCTAAGTAGAAGCAAAAGAAAAGCACACAGTACATAATTTCTTGTTTACTATATACAGCTGAACGGTGAAAGCTTAGCACAGATTTCTGCACAAGTTACCAAAGAACCAGCAACTGGTGGCAGCAGGAGAGGCTACGAAAGCTGGGTTGGCCCCATTTCTCTCTGTTCGTCATAGAAAACCAGGGGAGTGGGTCACACTGCAAATGAGATTACTACTTAACCTCTAAAGAAAATGAGTCGAAAGAGCCAGCCTGAGGCAGGATTTGAAAGAAGAGTTAGGTTTTCTTTTTGTGTCTTCTCTAATTCCTATTTGCTAGCCTGTATACTTTGGGGTTTCAAGTTACCTCAAAACACTATCTAGAGATGTCCAGTGCTTAAATTTGTATTTTCCACTTTCTGTGATCAAACCTATTTAACAGAGGTTACTCCTACCCCCAGTCTTCTTGTGGATATTTACTTATGGCAATAATGGACCATTAATTGGTCAAATTTTCAGACAGCATTAGATTTTCTGGACAAAACCACCTCCAAACCTAGGAATATCTTTAGTAGGCCAAAACACATGAAAGTGTTGTTTCTAAGATTGTGGGATGGGAATGAGAACAGCTGGAAAATGGCAAGACTGGCTTTAAGTAAAATCAGAAGGTAACTGGTTTTGTTTAAAGCAAACAAAATGATTATAACTGAAGGTAGAGGACAGGGGAATTAATAAAGACAAATTATTTCATTAAGAAATTCACCTATGAAAACTACCACTTAATAAAGACAAAAACAGTATGTACTTAGTAAACTAGAATTTAAAAAAAATCTTAAAGTACGTATGTATATCAGAAATACTTATATTTTATTACGATAATAAAAAATACCTTGCAATGCAGCCTATAACATTTAAAAATCACCAAAGTAGAAAGAGCAAATGCCTGAAGGAAAAAGTTGTACTGATATCTTAAAATTTGCTAATTACCGAATAGAGGTATCGTTGGTTGAACTGTTGCATAGCTCCCTGCAATTGGTTCCGTTGAGACTGCCACTGTTCAAAATTTCGGACAGACTCCATGGTAGGCCGCTGCCAGGTGGTTGTTCTGGTGTTATGATCCACATAATAAACTCTTCCACGATCATCAACTCTTCTTTCCCAACTACCACAGATAGAGTAGGCATTAAGAAAAATTTAACAAGAATGTCTTAAGAAACTGGAAAGTAATTAGTTAACACTTCACTCACATAATTTAAAAATGAAGTCTGAGACATGAGCAAATAACTTTAAAAGAATGTAAATGCTGATTGGGGCGCCTGGGTGGCTCAGTCGGTTAAGTGTCCGACTTCGGCTCAGGTCATGATCTCATACTTCGTGGGTTCAAGCTCCGAGGTTGGGCTCTGTGCTGACAGCCAGCTCAGAGCCTGGAGCCTGTTTTGGATTCTGTATCTCCCTCTCTCTCTGACCCTCCCCTGCTCGTCCTGTCTCTCTCCCTCTCTCAGAAAAAAAAAAAAAAAGAATGTAAACGCTGATATTCTTCTTCAGAGACATGTAAACTTGGTTTTTAGGTAACTTATCTTCCCATTCTACCACTATCTGACTTCTAAGAGCTATCTAAAAAAGGGGCCAAAGTCTGAACAGTCTCAGTATCAATCTGACCACCCTCTCTCTTTTTCTTGGTAAGTTACTGAGCACTTCCTATATACCTAGCAATCTGCCCTTCTAGCCACTGCCTACATTCAGGGCTGTAACTCAGCTCTTACAGGTCTTCAACATGCCGCTTCACACAGCTGCTGAACACAAATGCAGATCGGATCATGTCATTCCACCCATCATCGCTCTTTAGCACAGCATAAAAATGAACCTAATTACCATTTCAGCTTCATCTCCTCTAAGATCTTTTAAGGAACCCACGTAAGAGCCAAATCAACTACTTGCTGGTCTCAAATGTATCATGTTTCATTTTGTCATCTCTTTTTTTCTGAATATTCCCTCAAAACAAAGTGCCCTTCCCTATTTCTCCACCAACCAAAGTTCTCCCCATCCTTCAGGGTTTAGTTAACCTTAAAGCCAATCTGTCCATTAACTCAGTTATCTAGCTATGTTCGAGGGACGAGGCAAGCCTAGGGTCCTCCTATTATGCCCCATCTTAGCTCTCTCACAAACACTTCTCTAAGCCATTAACGTATATAATAATTTAAGAATCCTATCAGCAACCAATCTCATAAAAATAATGTATTTCATGTGAATATTCTGGACTTTGAATGTGTTTTATATTGGTGGACTTTAAGCTGCATCTGGAAGGACTTCCTGTCCAGGCAGAGTGTTCAAGGAGAATATAAACGGTATAATTCAACTAGCTATCAGCAGAATATGTATGAAAGGCTATGAAAGAGCAAAAAGGAAAAGAAAGATCAGTTTGTGAATACAGCCTAATAGCATGAATTTATATAGCGTGTAATAGATATATTTTTACTCATTTAAGACCTTCTCTAATTTTAGCCATAATGTAATATAATTTTACTTGTAGTAATCTTTTAAATCATAACTTTGAACCTCTCTGACATCTCTTAGGTCATTAAATCTCATGAAATAATCCAGCTTAGATCACTAGCTTTGGAGAACGATACATAAAAATTTTCCTAAATATGCTTTTCATTCCTTAAAATATAATGATAAGCAGTAAAACTGAACCAAAATTCTACAGCTACTCTCAGAGTAACTCAGGCCAGTGTTTGATAATCTCTTGAGGAAGCCCCTTCAGACTAACTCTAAAAGAGATACAATATAACAAATCTCATTCACTGAGCAGTTATTATTCACAAAAGTAAATGAAGGAAACAGAACATGTACAAGGAAAGAATCATTTTATGTTGTAATAAATTTAAGAAATCAAATGTATGATAAAACACAACTGGAGAAAAAGAAAGACACCACATTACCCTGGAGGTAAAGGTTGTGGCCTCTCCCATGTGGTCGTTCGAGTGTTATGATCCACGTAATAGGTTCTACCATGAGGATCTTTTCTCTGTTCCCACCTTTAATAAAAATGCAAAAAACGAAAGTAAAAGATACCAAAATAAGACAACCTGAAAAATCATTCCTTCTTATAATCAGGAAAATTAGAGATAAGTTTTACGTTTAAAGGTTATATAATATACACAGAGACATAAAATTACTTTTCCCAATTATTAGTGCCTTTTCAGTTCTTAATTACTCTCTTTTTATTAATAATATTGGAAACTCAGTAGACAGAGTTGGCAGAGGAGGATAAAATAATACCTAAAGTTTTTAGAAGTTACTAAATTACATAATCACCAGAAAATTTATTAGCAGAAATTCATCATCAGAAAAGACAAATTTAATTAAAGGTAGAGAAACTTTCAGCCTATTATCACACTCAAGGCACAAAATGTTAATGAGGTAATATCCACTTCTGCCTGCAATTTAAAAAATACCTATCTATAAGATTTTAACAGAAATTGCACTAACAAAGTATCTGGTGACACTGCTCCACGAAAATTCTTCTATACGCATAGTGCCTTCTTTTTGTGTACAACTATCTCCCTCCGGTTTTTGGTAAAACTCTCAGTTTATGAAAATCCCAATTTCACCTTTTCCTGTTTTATCTCAGACTCTCAATCTCTTATTTTCCCTACTCTCATTTTCTCCTCTGTGATTCCTGTTCCTTCTTCTCCATTCTTTCTGTAATATGGCATAGGAGGAAAATGTTAAATATAAAATTAAATATAAAATATAATATTTCTAAGTTTAACATTCATGTTTTCAATTGAAAGGAGAATAAATGGAAGAACTTTTCTTTCTCTTAAACTCAGAGGCCAAATTTAATTTGATTCCTTTCAGATTAGAGGGGTCATTAATTATTGACTTCTTACACAATAACCACACATTTTAAGCTATTCCCTAAGCAACATATACACATACACACATATTTACTTTAAAAAGGCATGCAAAAAAGTTAATAGTTTGCTTAAGCTGCATCCACAAACAGAAGTCACAAAATGCTTCAATAATATGAACAATAAAAATGCCCAACTTCACAACAACTCATATAAGTTGTTAAATTTCTCTATTAAAAAAAAAAAATCACTGTTGTTCTCCTCCCTTTTGTGGTCATTGCTGAAGCACCAGCGGCCAAAATGAAGTTCAATCCCTTTGACTTCTGACCAGAGCAAGAACCATAAAAGGCATTTCAATGTACCTCCCCACATTCGGGGGAAGATTTTATCTTCCCCTCTTTCCAAAGAGCTGAGACAGAAGTACAACATTCGATCCATCCCCATCTGAATGGATGATGAAGTACAGATGATGTGAGGACACTATAATGGTCAGCGATTTGGCAAAGTAGTCCAGGTTTACAGGAAGAAATACATCATCTAAATTTAACAAGTGCAGTATGAGAAGGTAAAAGGCACAACTGTCCTTGTGGGCACTCACCCAAGTGTGCTGGGTATCACAAGTCAAAACTGGACAAAGAATGCAAAAAGATCCTTGAACATAAAGCCAAATCTTGCCATGTTAGGAAAGGAAGAGGGCATATAAGGAAGAAACAATTGAGAAGATGCAAGAATAAAGTAACCTTATATACAACTTTAAGTAAAAAACTGTTAAAATGAAAAATATCTCTGCTGTATAAAATCCTACCCTGGAATATTCATGCTACCCTGTACTACAAAAATTCAAATATTTCTTACCAAAAAAAAATTGCTAAATAGAAAACCCCTGAAACTTCAGATTTTATATGCTTTCACTTAATAAAAGTTAATGGGAAGACAGGATTCAAATATGGAATTTCATTTTATTTATTTATTTATTTTTTTGCATATAGCTGGCTGGCCTACCAGGTCCTTTATGCAATTGAATTTACAAGATGACACCAAGTTAAGATCAGTGAAGTTCCAGTTTGGGTGCCTCCATTTCCCTCCCCTGAATCCTGATCCACTGGCTGCCAAAGCCAGAAGGGGTCTGGGGTAGGGTGCTTAGTCTTGGGGAAAGCTCTTGTGGTTGACCCGGCAGATGGGCAGAGGGAAAGGTTTCACTTCTTCACAATCTGAATGACATCCTCATCTTCCAATGTATGGTCTTTACCCACTTTTTGAGGATTGTGTTTCACGGACAGACCCCAGACCAGAGCGTGTTTAAATTCTTTGATAAGATTTTTATGAATCTTTATGCAGAAATCCTCCACCGTGGTCCTGGGGTAAGGCAATACCACTGGGGATGTATAATCAGGCAACTGGCCTTTGGGTTTGGTGTAAATCCTCACTAGCTTCAGATAATCCCAGATCTTTTCCAACAGGTCATCAAAATTCCAGCGGTGATGGGCAGAAATGGGGATACAATGAGGCACCTTATAGATGATATCCAATTCCTCAATGGAGATCTGATCAATTTTATTCAACACATAAATACAAGGGATATAAACTCTTGTTTCCTTCTACCAAGTCAATAAGGTCATCCGCTGTGGCATCACTACGCAGAGTCACATCGGCATTGTGAATTTTGTATTCAGCCAGAATGCTCTTCACAGTTTCGGCATCCAGCTCACTCTGAGGGCATGTGGCTGTGAGATTAATGCCTCCTTTATCCTTCTTCTTAAAGCCATTGTTGGGAGGTTTGCTGTTCTAGCGAATCCCAAAGCCTTCCAGCTCATTTTCAATTATCTTTTTATGCCCCAAAGGTTTCAGGACATCCAAAACAATCAGGATCAAGTTACATGTTCGGGCCACTGCAATGACTTGACGGCCTCTGCCTCGCCCATCCTTGGCACCTTCAATGATACCTGGAAGGTCCAGGAGCTGGATCTTGGCACCTTTGTATCTGATGATACCAGGCACAGTGGTCAGAGTAGTGAACTCATACGCTGCCACCTCAGAATATACTCCTGCCAGGTTACTAAGCAGTGTTGACTTCCCCACTGATGGAAAGCCCACAAACCCAATTCGAGCATCACCTGTCTTGGCCACATCACAACCTTCTCCTGGCCCACTATCACCACCACCTTTGGGGGTAATGAGTTCTCTATGAAGTTTAGCAAGGCGAGCCTTAAGTAGCCCTAGATGGTGTGCTGTGGCCTTGTTCTTTTGAGTCCGAGCTATCTCGGCTTCGATCTCCGTGATCTTGGCTAAGGTGCTGCTCATGGTGGCGAGTCACGGGGGGGGCATAGTGGCCTGTGCACAGATTATCTCCCCTCCTGGAATTTCATTTTAAAGACGTTTCGGAAATATCTGTAACACTACCAATGGGCTATTGATTTGTATGTATGAAAGCTTAACGCCCAAAAACAAATGTCTTAAAAACATATGAAATTTCAAGAACTTCCTGATAATAGTTTTGCTATTTTTAGGTATTAATTCCTATAATCAGTTCTAGAATTTTTATTGCAATTCTATAGCAAAACTTCCAGATTTCCATCTTTTTTTTTTTTTTACAAATATTTATCAAAATTATATATACTTTCACATAATTGTATACATTCATAGTTGCATAACGATATACACCCTTAACACATACAGTCTACCGGGCTCACTATAAAAAAAACAGTGCTGACTGTCCCCTTAACTTAATTTTCCATTCCACAAAAGCAACATCTTCAACTGTTTCTGCCAATTCTTTTAGTATTTACCTTTTTATATTAATAAGCTTATTTTACTATTTTAATTTCAAACATTATATACTGATTTCTTACTATGAAAGATTCAGCTGAAGTCTCTCTCTTGCACACATCTACACATACACTCTGTAACACTTACCCTCCTTCGACCGTTCCAAGCACACACATTCTGTGTCCTTCTTTCCCTTATATGATATAAAACCCTCCTGACAGCTGAGTCATGGAACACAGTATTTCTTTTGTCTCCTCTCCTCCCATTTCCTTATTTGCTATATATTAATGTAACTCCAAATACTTTTCCAGTTGCATATATGTCCTCTCAAAATATTCAGGTTCATTGGGTACTTATCGATCACAGCTCTGCCTCACAATGAGCTGCTGGTCTTACTTCGCCAACTGAGAAGCCTGCGGCACATCTGCCATCTTGGGCCTCCTTTTACCATCATGCTGGTACCACCATTCACTCCCTTTCTATCAGACACCTGAGATCTGGAGCCCATGTCTTTCACATTAAGTAGCTAATGTTATTTATTTTTTTAAGTTTGTTTATTTATTTTAAGAGAGATGGAGACAGAATGAATGAGGGAAGGGCAGCGAGAGAGGGAGATGGAGAATCTCAAGCAGGTTCTGCACCACCAGAGAAGAGCCCATTGCAGGGCTCAAACTCAGGAAACTGCGAGATCATTGACCTGAGTTGAAACCAAGAAGAGGAGGTTTAATTGACTGAGCCACCCAGGCACCCCACAGTAGGTAATTTTAGAGAAACACAAGTCCTTGTAGCTTCCTAAGACAAGATACACAGGAAATAAACTTTGGAAACCAAGGATGTCTGAAAATGCACTTATTCTGTGCACACACTCAACAGTTTGATAACAAAAATTAGGTTGCATTAAATTTCCCTCAACATTTTAAGTTGGCTTAATAGTTTCTTACATTGATTCTGAGAAGTCTAATGCCATTCTGATGGAGTATGAGATGTCCTTATATTCCCTTTTAAAAATCTCTATAGAGAAAAAACTGAGGATTGCTGGAGGGGAGGTGGGAGGGTTACAGGTTAAATGAGTGATGGGTCTTAAGGAGGGCATTTACTGTGATGAGCACTGGGTGTTGCATTTAAGTGGTAAATTACTAAACCCTGCACTTAAAACTAGTATTCTCTGTCCTTCCCTCTCTACCAACTCCTGCAATCTAGCTCGTGCTCTGCTCACTCTCTCAAAATAAATAGACTTAAAAAACAAATCTTTCTAAAAGAAGGTGGGGGCTATCTGGGTGATGTGGTCAGTTAAGCATCTGACTCTTGGTTTCAGCTCAGGTCATGATCTAGCAGTTCAAGGGTTTGAGCCCCACACTGACAGTGCAGAGACTGCTTGGGATTATCTATCTCTCTGTCTCTACCCCTCCTGTGCTCTCATTATCTGTTAAAATAAATAAACACGCTTAAAAAAATCTTTCCAAAACACATATTATATGTTAACTAACCAGAATTAAAATAAAAGCTTGAAAAAATAAAAAGCAACTGAAAAACACCATGTAGGGTATGATACCAGTTTCTTAAAATAATTCTACAAATGTATGCAAAACAGTAATTTACATAGCTACTCTCTAACCTCTTCACCTACTTCTTTTCCTCACAGAACCTGTCACTATATGATAGTACTGAGCAGGGTATGTATGCAGGCCCCAGCTGCTCAGCCTGCTGTTACACACCCTTCAGAGTAGCACAGTCTTGGCTCTCCTGGCACTCTGAATATCCCAGGCCTAGCATAAAGTCTGATACAGAAAAGCTCTCAAATATATACTGCCAGAATAACAGATAGAACCTCTCTCTGAGTGTTTCTACATGACTTAAATACTTTATTTGGTCATGTCTTAGCGTTGTGATCAGAAACAAATTTTAAGACTAAGGGAAAAAATAAACATAACCAAGTATTCCATCTACATAATGGGCTACAAAGTCCTTTTCTAGTTTTATCTCAAGTAAACTGCAAGTATTTCCAACTAAACATTCAACAAATATTCAGTAAGCACTCACGTTCCAAGCATAATGCTATTCCTTTTATTTCTTTTTTTTTTTTTTTTTTTTTTTTTTAATGTTTTATTTTTTTCTAGGGGAGAGAGAGAGAGACAGCGTGAGCAGGGGAGGGTCAGAGAGAGAGGGAGTCACAGACTGAAACAGGCTCCAGGCTCTGAGCTGGCAGTCAGCACAGAGCCCGACGCGGGGCTCGAACCCACGAACCGCGAGATCATGACCTAAGCGAAAGTCGGACGCTTAACCGACTAAGCCACCCAGGCGCCCCTCCTTTTATTTCTTTAATTGCTTATTGTCAAGTTGGTTTACATATAACACCCAGTGCTCATCCCAACAAGTGCCCTCCTCCATGCCCATCAACCCCTTTCCCCTCTCCCCCACTCCCATCAGCCCTTAGTTTGTACTCAGCATTCAAGAGTCTCTCATGGTTTGCCTCCCTCCCTCTCAACTACTTTTCCCTTTCTTCTCCCACGTGGTCCTCCGTTAAGTTCCTCCTAATCCACCTATACGTGCAGCAAACATATGGTATCTGTCCTTCTCTGCCTGACTTATTTCGCTCAGCATAACATCTTCGAATTCCATCCATGTTGCTACAAAAGGCCAGATTTCATTCTTTCTCATTGCCATGTAGTATTCCATTGTATAAATACACCACATCTTGATCCATTCATCAGTTGATGGACACTTAGGTTGTTTCCATGTTTTGGTTCTTGTTGAGAGTGCTGCCATGAACATTGGGGTACATGTGCCCCTATGCATCAGCACTCCTGTATCCCTTGGGTAAATGCCTAGCAATGCTATTGCTAGGGGAGTTCTATCATAGGGGAGTTCTACTGTTAATTTTTTTGACGAACCTACATACTGTTTTCCAGAGGGGTTGCACCAGTTTATATTCCCACCAACAGTGGAGGAGGGTGCCCGTTTCTCCACATCCTCAGCAGCATCTACAGTCTCCTGATTTGTTCATTTTAACCACTCTGACCGGCATGAGGTGGTTTTGATTTGTATTTCCCTGATGATGAGGGACGCTGAGCATCGTTTCATGTGTCTCTTGGCCATCTGGATGTCCGCTTTGGAGAAGTGTCCGTTCATGTCTTCTGCCCATTTCTTCACTGGATTCTTTGTTTTTCAGGTGTGGAGTTTGATAAGTTCCTTATAGATTTTGGATACTAGCCCTTTATCTGATATGTCATATGCAACTATCTTTTCCCATTCCGTTGGTTGCCTATTAGTTTTATTGTTTCCTTTGCTGTGCAGAAGATTTTATCTTGATGAGGTCCCAGTAGTTCATTTTTGCTCTTGATTCCCTTACCTTTGGGGATGTGTCAATGAAGAAATTGCTGAGGCTGAGGTCAAGGAGGTTTTTTCCTGCTTTCTCTTCTCGGGTGTTGATGGTTTCCTGTCTCACATTCAGGTCCTTTATCCATTTTGAGTTTGTTTTTGTGTGTGGTGTGAGAAAATGATCTAGTTTTATTCTTCTGCATATTGCTGTCCAGTTCTCCCAGCACCATCTGTTAAAGAGGCTGTCTTTTTTCCATTGGATACTCTTTCCCGATTTGTCAGATTAGTTGGCCATACATTTGTGGGTCCAATTTTGTGTTCTCTATTCTATTCCATTGGTGTATGTGTCTGTTTTTGTGCCAATACGATACTGTCTTGATGATGACAGCTTTGTAGTACAGGCTAAACACTGGGATGGTGATGCCTCCTGTTTTAGTTTTCTTCTTCAATATTACTTTGGCTATTCGGGGTCCTTTGCGGTTCCATAGAAATTTTAGGATAGTTTGTTCTAGTTTTGAGAAGAGTGCTGGTGCAATTTTGATTGGGATTGCATTGAATGTGTATATTGCTTTGGGTAGTAATGACATTTTAACAATATTTATTCTTCTGACCCATGAGCATGGAATGTTTTTCCATTTCTTGTGTCTTCTTCAATTTCCTTCATAAGTTTCCTATAGTTTTCATCATACAGATCTCCTATATCTTTGGTTAGGTTTACTCCTAGATATTTTATGTTTTTTGTGCAACTGTGAATGGGATCAGTTTCTTGATTTCTCTATTGCTTCATTATTGGTGTATAAATATGCAACCAATTTCTGTACGTTGATTTTGTACCCTGCAACTTGGCTGAATTCTTGGATCAGTTCCAGTAGGCTTCTGGAGGAGTCTGTTGAGTTTTCTATATAGAGTATCACGTTGTCTGCAAAAAGTGAAAGTTTGACTTCTTCTTTACCAATTTTGATGCCTTTTATTTCCTTTTGTTGTCTGATGCCTGATGCTAGGACTTCCAGCACTATGTTAAACAACAGTGGTGAGAGTGGACATCCCTGTCATGTTCCTGATCTCAGGAGGAAAGCTCTCAGTTTTTCCCCATTGAGGATGATGTTAGCTGAGGGCTTCTCATAGATGGCTTTTATGATGTTTAGGGAAGTTCCTTCTATCCCGACTTTCTCGAGGGTCTTTATTAAGATGGGATGCTTAATGTCAAATGCTTTTTCTGCATCTATCGACAAGTTCATATGGTTTTTATCTTTTCTTTTGTTAATGTATCACATTGACTGAATTGCGAATGTTGAACCAGCTCTGTAACTCAGGAATGAATCCCACTTGATCTTGGTGGATAATTCTTTTTATGTGCTGTTGGATTCGATTTGTAAGTATCTTGTTGAGGATTTTTGCATCCATATTCATCAGGGATATTGGCCTGTAGTTCTCTTTTTTTGCTGGCTCTCTGTCTGGCTTGGGAATCAAAGTGATGCTGGCTTCATAGAATGAGTCCGGAAGTTTTCCTTTGATTTCTATTTTTTGGAATAGCTTGAGAAGAATGGGTATTAATTCTGACTTAAATGTCTGGTAGAATTCCGCATGGAAGCCATCTGGCCCAGGGCTCTTACTTGTTGGGAGATTTTTGATAACTGATTCCATTTCCTCACTAGTTATGGGTCTGTTCAGATTTTCTTTCTCTTCCTGTGTGAACTTTGGTAGTGTGTGTTTAGGAATTTGTCCATTTCTTCTAAGTTGTCTAGTTTGTTGGCACATTTTTCATAGTATTCCCTGATAATTGCTTGTATTTCTGAGGGGTTGGTTGTAACAAGTCCATTTTCATTCATGATTTTGTCTATTTGGATGCTCTCTCTTTTCTTTTTGAGAAGCCTGGGTAGAGGTTTGTCAATTTTATTCATTTTTTTCAAAAAACCAACTCTTGGTTTCATTGATCTCTTCAACTTTTTTTTTTTGACTCTATATTGTTTATTTCTACTCTGATTTTTATTATTTCTCTTTTCCTACTGGGTTTGGGGTGCTCCTGTTGCTCTCCCACTAGTTCCTTTAGGTGCGCTGTTAGATTTTGTACTTGCACTTTTTCTAATTTTTTGAAATAGGCCTAGAGTGCAATGTACTTTCCTCTTAGGACTGCCTTTGCTGCATCCCATAAGAGTTTGGATTGTTGCATTTTCGTTTTGATTTGTTTCCATATATTTTTAAAATCTCTTCTCTACTTGCCTGATTGGCCCATCTGGTCTTTAGTAGGGTGTTCTTTAACCTCCATGTTTTTGGAGGTTTTCCAGAATTCTTCCTGCAATTGATTTCAAGTTTCATAGCATTGTGATCTGAAATTGTGCGTGGTATGATCTCAATTCTTTTATATTTATTGAGGGCTGTTTCATGTCCCAGTATGTGATCTCTCTTGGAGAATGTGCTATGCGCGCTTGAGAAGAAAGTGAATTCCATGGCCTCAGGATGTAGAGTTCTAAATATATCTGTCAAATCCATCTGGTCCATCTGGTCATTCAAGTCCATTGTTTCTTTCTTGATTTTCTGTCTCCTTGATCTATCCATCGCTCTAAGTGGAGTATTAAAGTTCCCTATTAGCGCATTCTTATCCATAAGATTGTTTCTGTTTGTGATTGTTTTATGTATTTAGGTGCTCTCATATTCAGTGCATAGACATTTGTAATTGTTAGCTCTTCCTGATGGATAGACCCTGTAATTATTATATAATGCCCTTCTTCATCCCTTGTTACTGTCTTTAAAGTCCAGTTTGTCTGATGTAAGTATAGCTACTCCAGCTTTCTTTTGACTTCTAGTAGCATGATATATATTTCTCCATCCCCTTACTTTTAATCTGAAGATGTCCTCCAGTCTAAAATGAGTTTCTTGTAGACAGCAAATAGATGTATTTTGATTTTTTATCCATTCTGCTACACTATGTCTTTTGATTGGAGCATTCAGCCCATTTACACTCAGTGTTATTATTGAAAAATATGGATTTAGAGTCATCATGTCCTTTGTGGGATTCATGCTTGTGATGATGTCTCTGGTATCTTGTAACATTTCCCTCAGAGAGTCCCCCTCAGGATTTCTTGTAGGGCTGGCTTAGTGGTGATGATTTCTTTCAATTTTTGTTTATTTGGAAAGACTTTTATCTCTCCTTCTATTCTGAATGACAGGCTTGCTGGACAGAGGATTCCTGGCTGCATATTTTTTCTGTTCATCAGATTGAAGATCTCCTGCCATTCCTTCCTGGCCTGCCAAGTTTCATTAGATAGGTTTGTCACAACTCTGATAGGTTTCCCTTTGCATGTTAGGGCCCTTTTATCCCTAGCTGCTTTCAGAATTCTCTCTTTGTGCTTATACTTTGCCAGGTTTACTATGAAATGTTGTGCAGAAGATCAACTCAAGTTACATCTGAGGGGAATTCTCTGTGCCTTTTGAATTTCAATGTCTACTTCCTTTCCCAGGTTGGGGAAGTTCTCTGCTATAATATGTTCAAGGACTCCTTCAGTGCCTTTCCCTCTCTCTTCCTCTTCTGGAATTCTGATGATAAGGATATTGTTCCATTTGATTGTATCGCTGAGCTCTCGAACTCTCCTTTCATGTTCCTGGATCAGTTTCTCTCTGTTT
This sequence comes from Hyaena hyaena, assembly GCF_003009895.1. Lineage (NCBI taxonomy): Eukaryota > Metazoa > Chordata > Mammalia > Carnivora > Hyaenidae > Hyaena > Hyaena hyaena. The sequence goes on along the minus strand of NW_024081987.1, from coordinate 185,162 downwards.
TTCTCGGCTTCCTCTTTTTCTATAATTGTCTTCTCAATCACCTATTCTCCACTCTGCCTCTTCAATCTGTGCACTGGACGGCTCCATTTTATTATGCATTTCATTTATAGCATTTTTAAATTGATCACAACTATTTTTAATCTCCATAGTCCTTGTAGCAATAGTTTCCCTGATGTCTTCCATGCTTTTTTCAAGCCCAGTGATTAATTTTATGACTATTGTTCTAAATTCTTGTTCAGTTATGTTGCTTATATCTGTTTGGAACAGTTTTTTAGCTGTCATTTCTTCCTGGAATTTCTTTGGAAGAGATTCTTCCGTTTCGTCATTTCGGTTATCTTCCTACCTCTTGTTAATTTTAAAAGCTTGTTATGCACTCTGCACCTGCGAGTACTGCTGTATTAAAGAAGGTTCTTTGACTGTCCAGGGCCTGTCCATTCAGGAAGTGTTCTTTGAATGGTGTCTCTTGGTTTCTCTTGTTGAGACTTTAGTTATTTCCCTACTCGTACTGGTATTTGGGACTCTCCACCATGTGTACTTTGGCTTGTTTCTTGAGGTAGACGCACTTATGAAGTTGCCTTCCCAGTGTCTTCTCTTCCCAAACTCCTGTGGCTCAGTGTCCTATGACTTCAGGCCTTCTCTGTTTGAGAAATGGGTGCAAGTGAAATGCACGGAGCTCCCTACTTCTCCGCCATCTTGCCTCCAACCAGTGCTATCCATTGGTTCTTAATTTTTCCAAAACGGGTTCATTTCCATATTTCAGTATTTTTGCTCTAAACACAATTTATCTTTCTCAAACTTCTTTTGTAAAGTACCAGCCAGAAATATTTGAGCTTTGTGGGTGAAAAGACAAAATCAATAATATTTCTGGGTATTTCCATAATAAGAGCAAAAACTCCCGTCGTGCCCCACCTCATTTTCCTAGCAGCTGGTCCTAGGGGAGGCAACTTGCTGAGCTGTCACTCCCAACATGATATTCTATCTATTGGGGCATGGCACTTGCCACAAGTGAGTCCCCAACAGCAAGGGGTGCCTGAGGTGTTTGGCAGCAAGGACAGAAGAAGGTACTGGTAGGGAGAAAGGATGGTACAGAGCTAAGGATGATATTCTGGATTGGTCTGGTGATTCACGATGACAGCCCACTAGAGTTGTACCTGTACAGCTGTACCTGTACCTGTGCGTCATATAAAAGTGGTGGGCTGGAACTGGCAAGAGATTAGAATATCCCAGTAGTGAAAATTCATGAATACTTCCCAGTAAGTGCAAATTACCCAGCTGAATGATAAGACTTCTCAATAGAATTCTTTAATTTCATAGATTTAAGTGCTGATTTATAACTGCTACATTAAACTTCAACCATAATACTCTCCAGTATTTAGATATAGTTAGTCTCTTTGTCTCACTAAGACATTATATATACAATTCAAAACCTACCACTGAACAAGGAACTTGTTTTAAAAAAATAAATGTGAAAGAATTTTGTGAAATATAATACAATAAAAATAACAGAATTTAATTACTGCTTGAATAACTGCTGATTTCAAACTTGGATAATGGGGTAGATAGTAAGACTTGCCTACTCATAAACCACGAAGAATGGTTACCTCTGTCCTATACTGCTAACCTGGATCCACGGATTCCTACTCATCAGGGACAGACTACCCTTTAATGTCACTCCCATTTAGGGGCGCCTGGGTGGTTCAGTCAGTTAAGCGTCCGAGCTTTGCTCGGGTCATGATCTTGAGGTTTGTGGGTTCGAGCCCCGTGTCAGGCTCTCTGCTAACAGCTCAGAGCCTGGAGCCTACTTCTGATTCTATGTCTCCTCTCTCTCTGCCCTTCCGATGCTCGCACTCTGTCTCTGTCTCAAAAATAAATAAACATTAAAAAAAAAAAAAAATAAAGTGTCTCCCATTTAAACAAACTTTATAGTGTCTCTCATTTCATGAAACAAAAACTGTCTCTCAGCTCTTTATCTTTTCCAAAATTTCTCCCAAACATTCCTCTTTCTGTGTTCACCAGCTCTCTTTAGAAGTTTACTACACACTTCAACCCCTCCCATTCACTCCATCGCACAGCACTCTGAACACAGCTCTATTTTCCAGAAACTGCTTGTCAAAGGCCAACAATAAATAATCTCTTTTTAGTTAAATTCAATTGGTCCCTTTCAGTTCTTATCTTACTTGAATTTTTCAGTAGTTTTTGACCTTATTAATAATTTCCTCAGAAGCATTTACAGGCCAGGGCTTTTGCCCAGTTTTTCACTCACTCAAAATCATTTAATCAAGCACTAATTTACTTATTTAACAAATATTTATCGAGTACCTGCTACATAACAGGCATGGTTTTAGGTAAGAAGGAAACAGAAACGGACAAAATAAAGCCCTTTCTAGTCTAGTGTAAAGAACACTGACAACAAATATGTGTCATGTAGTGATCAACATAACACAAGTTATGCTGATTATAAGAAACCTACTCAAAAGCATTCACACTGATTTCATTTTTACCAAGTTCTATAACAGGAAAAACTAATCTAAAATCTACAGTGGAAAAAAATCAGAAAGGTGATTGAAAAAGATACTTGAGAGAACTTTCTGGGATAATGTTAATATTTGAAATTTTGATAAAGGTCTGGGTTAACCAATGTATGTATTTGTTAAAACTCATTAAAATAGTACAGTTAAGAGTTGTGCATGTCCTTCTATGTAAACTTTATGTAAAAAACTTTAAGCAAATAACTGAACTCCAGTTAATGATATGCAAGCTAAAGTACTAAGGGGCAAAATCTACTGATGTCTGCAACTTACTAAATTACATTTAAAAATGAGAGAGAGAGAGGAAAAGATAGAAGATAAAGTAAATAGAGTAAAATGTAAATTATAGAATGCAGTGGTAAATATTGGGATGTTCACTGTAAAATTCTTTAAATTTTCCTGCATGTTTATAAATTTTCCTAACAAAAGGCTGGGAAAAAATAAGGCAAAGGAGGGGGATGGGTGCAGAGGAGTCTGATTTAAACAGAGAAAATCAGGAAAGGCCCCTCTAATGAGGTAATGTTTGAGTAGAGACCTGAATGAATCGTGCAGATATCAGAGGTATAACACTCCACACAAAAGTCTGGGCAAATGCAAAGGTCTTTGGGTGAGATAATGCTTGGCATAACACTCAAACATCATCTCCAGGCTGCAATACTGTTCCTTCAGAACACTGGTAATTCCAGGCTCTGTGATTCCACTGGTAGTTAGCTGAATTACTTGAGCAAGTTACTAAAGACAGGAAACACAGGAACTAAGATTTCTGAGGAAAGAGAATGACGTAGATTTGAAAACTGCTAACTCAGTTACACAAGGAATACTGACCAGAAGAATAAACCTTGCTTCCACTCTTCTATTCTTTTACCTCCTTACAACTAATTACCAGGACACATCTTATCATCACCCTAAGAGACTAGCATCTCTTGCTGCAGGTTCTTTTAATTTCTCACCTGGATTAATAACTTCTAAACTTTTCTGATGACAGCTAAGAAATATGTTTTACATAGACATCTGTGTGTACTAGATTGCTATTTACCTACAGATTTTACATATACAAACACACACCAGATAAACTTTCTGGAAATGTTTATTCTTACTACACCTAATACTTCTTCAGTAGTTTCTATTCTAGTCTATATTGATTTACTTAAATTATGTGTTCAAATGCTGATCATAATCTGCTAATGGGTTTCGACCTGCAATTTGAAAATCACATAGGTTACCACAAAGATCACATGATAGCTACAGGCATACTGAAACATGTATTTGGCCCTCACAAAATTAAATATATGTACTTATTATCACTTTAAACTATAATACCTGCTGCTCTCATTTATAAAACAGTCTCGCTACGATCTTTACTTGTCTCCTTAGTTTTTTTATTTTTGAATTTAGAAATAGAGTGCACGTGAGAAGGGGAGAGGGACAGAAAGAGAGAGATTCCGAAGCATAATCTATGTTCAGCCAGATGCGACGTTCAATCCCGTGATCCTGGGATCATGACCTGAGCTGAAATCAAGAGTTAGATGCTTAAATGAATGAGCCACCAAGGGATCCCAATTGTCTCAACTGCTGGAATTATCTAACAAAAATGCAAACATAACTATGCCACTCCCTTGTTCAATATTCATTAATGTTTATTAATTTTTTCAGGGAAAAACTCCCACACTCTTGAGAAGTATACAAAATTCTTCATAGGATTATTTACTCTTCAGTGCTACATGTCACTTCCTCAAATGCTGAACTCAAAATGTAATAAAATACTACTTCCTGAGCTCCACTTACATGTTTTTATAAATGCTAGAGATCTAAACATGTAGTCAGCCTTCCATTATCAGTGCTTCCGTTATTTCTGTGTTAACTCCTACTTCTCTTTCAGGAATCTGCTTAAGGATCATCTCTTCGTAAAAGTTTTCATTGATCTCAATAGCAAAGGCTACTCCCTTGCAAGCTCTCTCTGTATATATTCCCACCCACATCCTGCTAAACTTACCTCTAGCCCAGCTTTAACTGTACTGTATAACTGCTGTTTACTTATCTTTACCTGCTTATCAGACAATGGTTAACAGAACAGCTTCTTATATGTATATATCACAGAGGCAGACAGACAAAATGAGAATAAACGAGTAGGCTGCCAAAGATAGAAAACAAAGGGACAATGAGAAATATATGAGAAAGAAGGAAAGATACTGAAAGGTCTGAAATGCCAGCAGGAAACAAGTGGGGATTATGAGTAAGAGGCTGAAAATAAGCTCAGAGAAAGGCCTGGACATACAGATTTAATAAAGTTGGGACGGTGTGAGATCCGAAAGAGGAAGAAGCACAGGCAGAAGATCAAAGGCTGAAACCACTATCAGGCAGTGAGTAAAATCAGATGAGCCAGTAGAGAGCACTGAGAAAAACAGTTCAGAAAATAAGACAGGGCTATGAACACAGTGACTGATGAGAAAATGAGGGGAATAAGGGAAGATCTTCTAGAAGCGCAGTTTCAACATCTCCAAGAGAAGGCACTGTAACTACTGTAAGCTGCATAGGAAAGTGCTGTGTCCCTACCGCTAGGACAGTGTTGGCCAACTGTACCGTATATATGTTTACAAGTCTGAGCCACTATAAATAAGCTTTTTGAAGTCAAAGACAATGAATGAATGACTAATATCAGTATCATCAGAATCAAGTAAAGAATCAAAAAAACATGTAAAGTAAAGCTGGAAGAGATGAGCAAATGGAATACACACACAGAATACTCGTTAAAGGAAATCTTGGGATGGTGAATAATTACATGGGGGAATTTAAAAGAGACTAAGAATTATTAAGCAGCAATGAAAACCTGAGTTTGTAACAGAGCTAATCAGCAGGGTCAGGTGACTTTACCCAGGACTCAATACTGAGAAAAAGGATGACTACGTTGGGACCTGGGGTGCAGACCATAAAGGAAACAGGAAAACTGAGGTAATTACGTAGTGTTATGATCATTCTTATCTAAAAGTAAAAATAAACAAAGAACCAAATCAAAAGTGTCCTGAAAACGAACCCCAGGTTTTTTCTTTTCCCTTCATAATGCACATACTTCATAAGTGAGTGTTCTTAGTTTTAAAAAGGACTTTGTTTATGGCAAATAAATGTTATCAATCAGATTCCAGCTTTGATTTCAAATTACTAACCAACTGAAAAATTTTACATACATTCAACATATTATCAAAAAGTTGCTATTCAAAGTAAGTCAAACTTCTAAAAAATATATTTAACATACCCTGATGGCAAGGTTTCTGTGCTGGCATTTCCAGACTGTTGCCGTACAGGTTCCACACACCCATCTGGCTGTCTTAATTTGGCTGCCTCAAAAGCAGAACTACTTCCAGAATTAGAGGTGGCCGGGTCTAAAGTACTTCTAGGTTCAGATCCAAATGCTGCACTATTAGAAAGAATACATTCATTGTTTTCTGAGGAAGTCAGTATTTCTTGAACTGGAGGATCTTCAACAGTAGTATTAGTGCAATTTGAAGACAAGGTGGTTTCTTCAGATACTATTACAGTACCCATGGTGGAAGTGTTATCAGTTGGGGCAGATGAGGATGATTCTCCATTAACTGAAAAGAGAAAATCAGTAAGACTAACTATCAGGAAATGACAAAGCAAACAACGCACCAGTATTCATGATACTGAGTAATGTATCAGATACTGATGAAAGTAAAATAAGGCAGATTATATATTTTTTGTTCACATTTCAGAGATGAATATATAAATAATAAAAATTTAAGAATATACTTAACCCTTGAACAACACAGATTTGAACTTCATGGGTCCACTTATAATACAGATTTTTTCCAATAAAACAGTACAAACCTGTAAATATATTTTCTCCCTCTCTGGTTTTCTTACTAACATTTTCTTTTCTCTAGCTTACTGTAATATAAGAACAGTATATAATAGACCTACAAAATATGAGTTAAGCGACTATGTTACTTGTAAGGCCCCTGGTCAACAACAGACTATTAGTAGTTAAAATTTGGCAGCAGGGAGTGGGATGGAGTCCAAAGTTATACAAAAAACATTCTATTGTGGGGGGTGATGCTGGTGTTTCAATCCTCCTTGCTGCTCATAGGTCAACAGTGTATGTGTGTGTGGGCACACATACATACTAATAACCCTAACTTAAGGAAAGAAAAAACCAGTATGAGATTAACATGTTTTTTTCCAAATATTCAATTCTGAATGTCTGCATACTTTATATAAAAATTTTAAATGATCTCTTTCAATCTCCTTTCTCCTATGCAAATGATAGATAATATCAAAAATGCCAATGGGAGGAAATATATACTGGCATTAAGACAGTACTATAGTGGACTGCCAGAAAGACCCAGAACCTCATTCTACACCTTCTAAAGAAATGACTCAGTACTGGGGTCCAATAATACAATTTTCTTAATGTTCATTTAAAAATTTTTTGTTTTATTAATTTTAGAAAGAGACATACAGAGTGCAAGCAGGGAAGGAAGAGAGACAGAGGGACACAAAGATTCCAAAGCAGTCTCCAGGCTCTGAGTTGTCAGCACAGAGCCTGACACAGGGCTTGAATTCACAAACCATAAGATCATGACCTGAGGTGAAGACAGACACTTAATCGACTGTGGTACCCAGACACTTAATGTTCATTTTAAATGTGATCAAAGCATTTCAATTATGTATCACTATTAAAATGAAGTCAAATTACAACTGGAAAGAGAAGAGATTATTGAGTAAAACCTATAAAAAAAAATTCCACATAAAGTTCTAATTAAATTTTTTTTTTTTTTTTGCCCACCCTAAGCCCCAATCCAGGGCAGTTTTATTGGCATTTGTAAAAGGACTTTCCCATCAGCCCCAAGCCTTTGCTTTCCCTTTCTGAGAAGGAAGATGACTTCTGATCCTGGCCCCATGGGCAACAACACACTTGGTCTAATGCTGCTGCACTGCGGTGTGAAACGCCAGGCGTAGGTCCACGTGCCAGTCTGCGGCCAACTCTGGGGAGCAGGAGAATGTGGAGAGCCAGGTCTGTGTATGGAAGCTGGGCAGATTCCTGGCTGGCTGTAGAGATGTGAGGGCAAGGTGAGCAGGAAGGGAGACCTAATTAAGGGTAATGGCATCTTCAAATAGAAGACTTAAATACTGGAAAGTGTACTATTAAAAGGAATTGAAAGGTAATTACAAAATAACAAGAGAATGAATCAAGTTCTGTCCAAATATGGGGAAGAGAGTGGCTTTGGGGAAAAAATATAAAACAAAATAATAAGAAATAAAGTATTAACAGTTACTCTGTACCAAACACTGTTAGATAACACAGAGAAATGTAAAAAGAATTTGCATAAAGAGGTTAATTTCTGGTGATTCATATATAATGCTCACTTAAATAATTATCTCATTTAATATTCACTCTTCAATAGTGCAGAAATTAATTTCCAAAAATGAAAAAGCTTAGCAGCAGTCTTTTCAAAGCAAAATAACACTAAATGGGAAAAGAGGAATAAATGAGACAACATAATCCAGTCCAAGAAGAAACAATCATAAATCTTTTGCATACTAAAATACAGCACGCAAAATACAAACTGTTAGAAAGAAAGGAATAAAATGAAATATTAAATAGCACCATTCAGTTTTCAAGGCAAAAACTCCTCTCCTATAATAACTCAACAGCAAGCGCTCTCAGCTCTTCTCTCCACCTGTACCACTACCTCCTAGTCGATCATTTCTTGCTTTTACTATTGCCAAGAGCCTCCTAATTTTAGTCTGCCTGCCTTTTCTCATGTCCAACCACAAGCTATTCTCCAAATGACAGCCCAGAGTAATCTTTTTCAGAATATATAACAAATTGTTTTACTCCCCTAATTAAACACATCAGTGGATTCCCATTACCAGGAGAATAAATTCCAAACTCTTTTACCATAGGCTATGACAAAGACTATGTTAATCTGTTCCACAGCTACACCTGACTTCTCACAATGACCTTCTTTCTATTCCCTGAATAGAGCAAACTCCTTCCCACTTCAGGGATATGCACTTGCTGTTCCTATAGCCTCCAAATATCTCATTACTGGCTTCTCATCATTTAGAGTGCATGCACAATTATACCTCCAGAATGTACTTGAGGCAGTGCTTGAGTACCTTATTTAATGTTGTTCCCACCACAACCTAACCCATTTTATTTCTCATGTTCTGAAATCATTTTGTTTTTATTTCTTTAAGTGCAGAATGGTATGACAACTTTGTCAAGCTTGTTCACTCTTGCAAAGCCCAACTGTTACAAAATGCCTGGCATATGAAAATAATAAATATTTGTTGAATCAATAAATTAAAGACAAATCACAGAGGAAGAAATGAACTGAACATACCTCTCTTAAAACTATGCAGATTAAAGAGTGTCAGTAGAAATATTAAGTATATGAAGAATTTAGTAACACAATACATCTGATTTAAATTAGGGAGGTAGCTTTGCGTTTCTACTATATATATATTCCATCCAAACACTCTGAGATTTTTAGAAAACTAATATAAAAGACCAAAGGAAAATCCTCAATTGTATACTAAAGAGGCCACATTCTAATTACAATTCAATAAAATTAGAACAAGCAATACAAAATACAACTTATTAATTACAATCTTTACTGTAAGTCTGGCAGAATCTGTTAAAACACTTTTTAAGAGTTATGTAATAATCTTCACAGAACTATGCTGAGACAGATACCAGCATTATTCCTACTTTACTGGTGAGAAAATTGATAACTTTTTAGAAAATGTTGGTTTATTTTGAGAGAAAAAGAGTGTGTGTGCAAGCGTGCAAGCTAAGGATGGACACAGAGAGAGAAGGTGAGAGAGAATCCTAAGCAAGCTCCACGCTGTCAGTATAGAGCCCAATGTGGAGCTCAGTCTCACAAACCATGAAACCATGACCTGAGGCCAAATCAAGAGCCAGATACTTGACCTACTGAGCCACCCGGACGCCCCAGAAAACTGATACTTTTATGTCCATAAAAACAATAGTACTCTCCTCCAATTCACAATTTGCTTAGAAGATAAACTAAATAATTATTGAATTAAAGAGGAAATAAAGTATAAACTATAGGGAAATTAATGGCAACAAAAACACATGTATCAAAGGCTATTGTACAAAGCCAAAGACGTATCCACGAATGTAAGAAAGAATGGCAATAAATGAGCTTAGTACTCGATTCCAGAGCTGGGAGTTGGTGGGGGGTGGGTGGGGGTGGTAGAAGGAATTAAAAAACCAATGAAACAGATAAGAATTTCCTAACTTACCTGTTAAGAATTAGTTAGGATCTTGTTGAAAGTAGAGGTCTCAGTTCCCATTCTAGACTTACTGACTCTCTAGGGGAAATCTCTAAGGAAGGGTTTGGGAATCTATATTTTTAACAAATGCTTCAGAAGAATTCTTATTTCATGGAGAAACCATGAAATATACCTTTCCAAGTTTTATAAAGAATAATATATAATATGAATAACATTAAGAATGCCACATACAACTTTTTAAGTCTGAAACATAGTAACTACTCTAAGTCAAGAGAAAGAAAAACTGAAAAGGTTCATCATGGGACACCTGGCTGGCTCAGTCAGTGGAGCATGCAACTCTTGATCTTAGAGTTGAGTTCAAACTCCATGTTGGGTGTAGAGATTACTTAAAAATAGAATATTTAAAATAAAATAGAAAGAAAGGACTCATAAGAGTAGAAATTGAAAAGGTGATGAAAGATCATACCACTCCACCAAAGGGTATGAGGCTCACTTAGTTTTCTGAGAAAATCCTATGAAGTCTTCAGTGAACGGATCACTCTCAATGTTACTTAAAGTATTATAGTACATTAGGAAAGAAAAAGAAAAAAAGGAGTTTCTTAGTTTATTCTGTAAGGGTAATAAGATAACCCTAAAGTTGATACTAAATAAATTCTAAGATGGTTCAATATCAGGATATTATGTTAGGAAATTGTCTATACGAACACATTAAAAGATAAAAAGCCATATGACTATTTTCAATATAAATCCAAAAAGAATTCAATAAAATCTTAACATTTCATAAGAGGAATTAAAAAAAAAAATAATCTAGATTACGTATTAGAAACCCACAGTCAGCATCATATATTAACTGTAAGACATTAGAAGCATTTCTATTAAGGTCAAGAACAAATTAAAATCAGGAACAAAACAAGGAAGATCACAACCACTGCTCCAATACCACTGATTACTTTGACAATGCATTAAGAAGTGAAATTGTGGAGATGAGCACTGGGTGTTATATGGAAACCAACTTGACAATAAACTATTTGTAAAAAACAAAACAAAACAAAACAAGAAAAACAAGAAGTTAAAAATACTGGAAATAAAATGGTAAAACTAACAGAGGATAAGTTTACTTAGAATACTCATGAGAATCTCTGTCCCATCTTGCAAGATGAAAAAAAAAAAAAAAAAAAAAAAAAAAAAAAAAAAAAAAAAAAAAAAAAAAAAAAAAAAAAAAAAAAAAAAAAGCTGAGAAGCTAAATACTAAAGAAAAACCCAAAGCGAAAAAGAATCATACTAGTGCAAGGTTAAGAAGAGTAACCTCAGGGCTAAAATGCCAAAGACGAAGAAGCCTCACAGCAGCCCAAACCCTGTCCTCATCAGAGGAATTGGCAGTTATTCCTGATCAGCTATGAATCAAGACACTGTACAAGAGGAAGAAGGATTCAGCAGCTAAATCCAGAGTTTAAAGAGAAAAAGGGAAAGGTTCTTGCTACTGTCACAAAACCAGCTGGTGGTGACAAGAATAGTGGTACCCAAGTGATTAACCTTCACAAAATGTCTAGGTATTGTCCTACTGGAAGATCTGTCTGGAAAGCTACTGAGCCCTGGCATAAAACCTTTCAGTCAGCATGTGAGGAAACCACAAGCTAGCATCACTCCGGGACCATTCTGATCACCTTCCATGAGAACCACAGAGGCAAGAGGGCAGTTTTCCTGAAGCAACTGAGCAGTGGCTTGCTACATGTGATCGGACCTATGGCCCTATATCAACTTCCTCTGCATACAACACACCAGAAATCTGTCATTGCCACCTCCTCCTAAACTGGTATCAGCAGTATGAAAATCCCAAAACTTCTCACTGATTCTTACTTACTTCAGAAAGCAGCAGCTGAGTAAAGCCAGACACCAGGAATGTGCGATCTTCAGCATGGAGAAAGGGAAATAGGAGCTTAAGTAGCAGCACAGTTGATCAGAAAGCTGTGGACTCACAAATGCTGCCAAAAATCAAAGTCGTCCCTTAGCTTCAGGGCTACTCTGCTCTGTGTATTTTCTCACAGAGTTTTCCCTCACAAACTGGTGCTCTAAATTTCTTATAAAGAACCTAATTAAATAATTGATACATTAAAAAAAGGTAAAAAAAAAAAAAAGAACACTCACAGGAATCAACTGAAAAGCTATTAATACCCAATTAATTGGCCAAAATGTATTAGCCCAATGACCAGACAGAAGTTCAACATCAAAATTACACTCAAGACCTATCTAAACAAAACTAAAAAACATTTTTAAGAGACATTTTAAAACACAGAATGAATAAAGATACACATAAAATATCTCTTAATGGAAAGATTCAACACCGGAAAAAAAAAAAAAGCAATAATAATTAGCACTCCTCAAACAATACTGGTAAGGAAGCAGAGCAAGAGAAATTCTCATTATTCCTGGTAACAAAATAAAAGGGCACAGCCACTTTGGAAGACAATTTGACAGTTTCTTACAAAAATAACCATACTCTTATATAATAAAGCAGTCCTGGTTTTCGATCCAGTTAATTGAAACCTTAGGTCCACACAAAAACCTGACTGTGAATGTTTATATCAGATATATTCATAATTGGCAAAAATGGAAGCAATCAAGATATATAAGCAAATTGGGGTACATTCATATAATGGAATATTATTTGACAGTATTATTTGACAGAAATAATGTTAAGCCATGAAAAAACATGGAGGAGCCTTAAATGCATATTGCTAAGTGAAAGAAGATTCCATCTATAGGACATTCTGAAAAAGGCCAAACTACATAGAGTAAAAAAATCAGTGGTTATTAGGAGTGTGGGGTAAAAGATAAACAGGTGGAACATAGGGGACTTGGGGAATGGTAAAACAATTCTGTAGGATACTGTAATGTTAGGTACATGACAACATGAATTTCTTAAATCTCACAGGACCCATACAACACAAAGAGTGAGCCTTGATGTAAACTATGGACTATAGTTGATAATAATGTATTTATACTGGTTCATTAATTCTAAAAAATGTACCACAATAATGCAAGATGTTAATAATAAGGGAAATCCTGAGTGGGGTAGGATGGTGTACCTTTAATTAGAGATTATTACTGATATATGTCAATGGTTCTCAACTGGGCACAAATTTGCCCCCCACTTCAAAGACAGTTAGCAATGTCAGGAGCTATGTTTGGTTGTCACAGCCAACGGAAAGGGAGATGTTACTGGCACCTAGTGGGTACAGGTTAGGAATACACAATACATTGGACAGCCACACACATCAAAGAATTATCTGGTCCACGATATCAACAGTGTGAAGTTGAGAAACTCTGATGTATGTATACTTAGCCACCAGGCAAGGTTCTGCAAAATAAACGTCTATGGTAAATGCAACTCAAACATCTGTTAACAAACGGTATAAGGATGAGTGGAAGGACAAACTAACAAAAAAGACAAAAAGGTAAGGGAAGGCAGAGAGAGAGGGAGGTCAGAATCATAGGCTCCTCGCTCATGAAAGAATATGGACAATTACATGTAAGCTAGTATTTAAAATGTGTAACAGGTGGGAAATCAGAAGTTTATGCAAAGCATTTTTTCTTCTCTACAGATATAAAACCACACCCACTGACTTGGTTTCTTAATAAATGTATCCAACCCTTATTTTCAGCCATTATTGACATTTAGGTTACAAGACATACCTCCTTACTTTCATGTTTAGTCCTTGAGAAGTTTCCCGTGTACTTATGATATGAACATCTCAAAGCACCAAACATTTGTCCTCACCATAACTGTTCAAATAAAGTAGAAAAAGGCAGAAATACTGAAGATTTGAGTATCATTTTTACTCCTTTTTAAAAGTGTGACATGAGGGGCGCCTGGGTGGCTTAGTCGGTTAAGCATCCGACTTTCGCTTAGGTCATGATCTCGCGGTTCGTGGGTTCGAGCCCCGCGTCGGGCTCTGCTGACTGCCAGCTCAGAGCCTGGAGCCTATTTCAGAGTCTGTGTCTCCCTCTCTCTCTGACCCTCCTCTGCTCACGCTGTCTCTCTCTCTCTCTCTCTCCTAGAAATAAATAAAAATATAAAAAAAAATAAAAAATAAAAGTGTGACATGAACAGGGGCACCTGGGAGGCTTAGTCAGTTAAGCGTCCAACTTTGGATTTCGACTCAGGTCATTCATGATCTCACGGTTCATGAGTTTGAGCCCCATGTCAGGCTCTGCACTGGCACTGAAGCATGCTTGGGATGCTCTCTCTCTGCCTCTCCCCAAGCCTGTTCTCTCTCTCTTTCAAAGTAAATAATAAAATATATGCATCTTAAGTTTCTTTAAAGTCCATTCACACTTGTAAGTGGATGGTTATAAAGGGGGTAGTGTTCAAGGGAGGCTTTGACAATGGTGCAGTTCTGTATCTTGATCACAGTGGCAGCTACACGAAGCCACACATGATAAAACTGCACGGAACTAAACACACACACAGTGCAGGTATAACAGGCGAAGTGCGGATTTTGTCAATGCAAATTTTCTGATTCTGATATTGTACTGTAGTTACACACTGTATGTTCACAATGGGGGAGCTCCCCATAGCTCCCTATTTCTTCGCAGATTTCTGTAATTATTTCAAAATAAAAAGCTACAGACAAAAGTCTAACAAACTTGTGGAACCAGTTCTGCCTGAAACTTACCATACTAAGCTCTGATCTATTTTATTAATAAAAGAATAATTATGTGTTAGAAAAAGTCATTTCACATTAGAAGTTAGGGACAGTGGGAAGTGGAGAAGAAAATAGTATTTTTCTTAAATATCTACCACTGTCAAGGAATATGGTAGATGTTTTTGATTACCTCATTTAACCTTTGAAACAATCCTATCAGGTAGTTAATTATTATCCTCTTTTTATAAACGGAGGAGCTAAATTTTGAGAATATTAAATTTATCCAAGATCATACAGTTAACACATTAAATGGTAGAGCTGGGATTTGAACCTAGTCCTATTAGATGCCAAGATTGCCTCCCATTTTAGCTTTAAATAACTATTAATATTTATAGCAACTAAACTTATCAAATGGACCCTTTTTTTAAAAAAAATTTTCTAGAGAACACACCTTGGGGAGAGAGAGGGAATCTTAAGTAGGCAGCATGCTCAGTGCAGAGCCTGAAGAGGGGCTTGATCCCACAACCCTGGAATCATGACCTGAGTTGAACTCAAGAATTGGACACACAACCAACAGAGCCACCCAGGTGCCCTTCAAATGGACCCTCTTAATCAAAACTCAAAAGAAGAGAAAAAATATCCCCACAAAAAAGCCCTCTTGTATGACACTGTCTCTGGTGAAATGAAATCATTTGTCTTAAGCTCCTTAGCATAGGGCCACAATCCTTTATCTGAAACCCTTGGAATCAAGTACATTCCAGAATCCATAAGTTTTTGAAATTTAGAAAAGTGATATGGCATATAAATTGTATATTATACTAATACCTGAGCAGGTTTGAGGGCTACATATTATAATTAAACACAATACTATTTCTGTGGCAAAATATGCAGAGATACTCCCATTAAGCATGATAAACTATGAATATACTCAAATCAGTTCTGATCACTTTGACCTCAAAGGAGTTCACCAAAAAACCTTTTGGTTTTAAAGATTTTAGAACTTTGAATTGTAGGTAAGAGACTAAAGACATGTAATGTGTTATACCCAGAATATGCACACTCCCATCTGTACCCCCCCTGTAACATGAAAACTGATTTTTAAAGTTCTTGTTAGAAAAAGGAATACCAGTTTTGCATGAATGCCTTAAAGATTACCCCATTCCTTGAAAAGTACCTGAATTCATCCTCCCACTAAGGGATGACAGATCACCCAAAAGGCACTGGCAGTGTGGTTGCTACCAACAGAGTAGGTTCTAAAAGCCTTTTTAAACTGGCCAATAGAATGATGACAGATTGTTTTGTCAGATGTCACCAACAATTATCAGAGGAGGTAAAAACACAATCATTAAGGTGGATGATGAAATATTATTTGAAGTCTATCGAAGTATAAAAGATGAACAGTACAACTCTGAAACACTAAAAAAAAAAAAAAATCACACACATCAAAGTGAACAGAGAAAGCGGCAAGAGAAATGAAAGAGATCTAGCTGGATGTCAATTACAGCTCTTCTAGGCCCTAGCTGTGATCTCTGTGCTTCAGTTCCTCTTGGGGAAAAGGGAAAGATATTAGTATCTATTTCAATTAGTTATAGTGAAAGTTGAATCAATAAATGGATATAAAGTGTTTACAACATATATAGGACAAATGTTATTAGCTATTATGATTGTCCTAGGTTTCCTAATAGTTACTATGAATGTTATGGGAATTACTTACAATAGAGCCTTCAATTCTAGTTCTTCATATGTTTTATATTCACCTTGAAATTTCAGGCAAGGATAAATAAGAACATGAGAAGTGGGGCACCCGGATAGCTCAGTCATTTAGGCATCCAACTTCGGC
Source organism: Hyaena hyaena (assembly GCF_003009895.1). Classification (NCBI taxonomy): domain Eukaryota; kingdom Metazoa; phylum Chordata; class Mammalia; order Carnivora; family Hyaenidae; genus Hyaena; species Hyaena hyaena. The sequence goes on along the minus strand of NW_024081987.1, from coordinate 168,867 downwards.
TCAGGTCATGATCTCGCAGTTATTGAGTTTGAGCCCTGCATCTCTGCTGACTGCAGAGAGCCCACTTTGTATCCTCTGTCTCTCTCTCTCAATCTGCCTCTCCCCACTCATGCTCTCAAAAACAAATAAATATTAAAACAAACAAACAAAAAATGCAGGAAGTGAATTTGTTTCCAATGGAAGAGCCTATAGAGTACCTGACAAGCCATGGATTGTAAGAGATTCTGAAATGGGGAAGTCTCAGTAAGTGGTCTTCCCTTTTGTAGCAACACCTGAAAATATTTAAACACTAAAACATGCAACCAACCAGTGGTCCATGGATCCTTTCACCAATCGACTCAAAGAGCTAAATATTTTAGGAAGAAGAGCTAAATTGCCAAATTCCAAAGATTTTTAAATGGAGGATGATGACAAAAATGAAACAGAGCGGTGGCATAAGCCTTTCTGAAATGAGCATTCATCATTCTTATTCTTTTCATGAATCAGGACTGAACTTAATAATTGGTCCTTTATCTAATTACTTTCAGAAATAATGGAATTGGATCTACATTTTGAATCCAATGATAATCCCATATAACAAATCAACCCTGGTAATATAACACTATTATTTTTATATTTTACAAACTCTCTGGAGTGTTGTTAAGGAAGCTGTATTGTTTAAAATGCAAATTTTGGAGCACCTAGGTGTCTCATTCGGTTGAATATCTGACTTCAGCTCAGGTCATAATCTCATGGCTCGTGAGTTCAAGCCCCACATTGGGGTCTTGCTGACAGCTCAGAGCCTGGAGACTGCTTCGGATTCTGTGTCTCACTTTCTCTCTGCCTGTCCACTGCTTGTGCTCTGTCTTTCTCTCAAAAATAAATAAACATTAAAAAAATTAAAATAAAATGCAAATTTATCTGTGAGTAGATAATTAGGTATTTTCTTGGAATTTTTTTAGTATGGATAGCTATTTAATAACTTAAAAATTCATGACCAAAAAGCACTAGATTCAAGCTTTATTGTGAAAAACTCTGGTACTCAGATAAACCACTTTTCTATGTGTTGATATATTTTTGTGAATCTTTTTTTTTTTTTTTTTTTGAGACAGAGCAAGCGCACACAAGCCAAGGAGAGGGGAAATCAAAAGTCGGCTCAGGCCAACTGAGCCTCCCAGGTACCTCTATATGTATTTTTAACAAATAAATTACTGGGGTGCCTGCGTGGCTCAGTCAGGTAAGCATCTAACTTCAGCTCAGGTCACGATCTCACGGTTCGTGTGTCTGGGTCCTGTACTGGGCTCTCCACTGTCAGCACGGAATCTGCTTCACATCCTCTGTTCCCCTCTCGTTATGCCCCTCCCCGGTCATTCTCACTCTCTCTCTCAAAATAAATAAATAAACCTTAAAAAAATAAACTATTGGTCCTTTCTATAGCTACTCAGGCCATTTTTAAAACTGTAGTATTTAATTTAGGATAGATAACATAAGTCATAGTTCTCTGAAACTATTACATTTACTCTCCTGGAATTACTGAAGATATTGTTCACACTATTCTGTTTTTTCATAATCCATAAAAGATAGGATCTCAGAAACAGTAGCTGTTTTAACTATAGTCTGTTTTCAATTTAGACACATTTCCAAATAAAGTAAGGTGATGTTTCCTTTTCTGCTTTGCTAATCACTCTGCGACAAATGTTTTTACTACAGAGCAGATCAGAAATCAGAAAATAAATGCATTTTGCTCACTAATGTCACCTTGGTTATATGTATTTCTCTTCTCTTCATTTTCCAGCCACCTTAAATTAATGATCACAAAGTTCTACTTATTGTGACTACTAAGGATCTTTAAGTCCATCTTTAAAAAAAAAAAAGCATTAATAAACAAATTTAGAAATCCATTCAGAGGAGCACATGGGTGGCTAGTAAGTTAAGCATCCAACTTTGGCTCAGGTCATGATCTCGTGGTTTGTGAGTTTGGACCCTGCATCAGACTCTGCTGACAGCTCTCTCTGCCCCTCCCCTACTCACACTCTCTCTCTCAAAAATAAACAAACATTATTCAAAAATTAAAAAAAAAAAAAACAAAACCTATTCAGAGGTCAAGTCCCATGTTTACAAAAACTCTCAGGATAAAGCAAGGTTAAGTATCCCTCCAATCCTGGATATAAATACACCCAGGTCTTATCTATAATACCATGTATTTTCATTCAATTCCTGAATTGATTCTTTACTTGTTTCTCCTTTTGAGTACTTTCCCATAGATAGATAAAACATAGGAAAGAATATAGATTCTGGAATTAAAAGACCAGTATTACAATTCTAGCCCCAAAACATGCAACCCTAAGATGTTTTAGTTTGAAGAGATTCATCTAAAAGAATATATAAAGATCAAACCAAAAAATGACATGAATTTTTACAGCTGAGTCCATTGAAATACAGGATTATAGAAGACATCTTCCATAGGCATTCCTTCTGTAACAGAGTAATACTCCTAGAAAATACAGAACTTTCTGAGAGCTCTATCAGCTCACACTAGTTTTCTACCAATTTGTAACACAAAAAAATAATTTGTGTACTGAAAGATAAGTTAAAGAAACCATTTATTGGGGCACCTAGATGGCTCAGTTAGGTGTCCAACTCTTGATTTTGGCTCAGGTCATGATCTCACGGCTCATGAGATTGAGTCCCTCATCAGGCTCTGCGCTCATAGCATGGAGCCTGCTTGGTATTCTCTCTCTCTCTCTCTCTAAAAGAAACCATTTATTACTAACAAATCAATAAACTTAACTAAAGTTCTTTTAGAAATATATTTTATGTTATGAATTTTTTGTGTGTCTGGCATAAAGCCCAAGAGTCTATTATATAAGTACATGCTTATTAGTAAAGTGTATTGTTATTTCTAAACTAAATATATATTTGGAATATCCTCCCAAATAATCTAGAAAAATTCAAAATATTAGGAAAGATTTCAGTTATTGAGATCTTTACATTCCTGTCACAGAACTGAAGATTAAGAAAGTACAGAAAGAGAAGTATAGGCATAGATAAAGTTTAATTTAGTTTCCATTTAAACAATGAGTCATAAATTACCATACTTACCAGGGTCATTGGCAGGCTCAGATGTGAGTGGTTTTGGAGCTGGTGTATTTTTGGGTCTGGCAGCAACCTGAGACGGAGATGAAGGTGTGTTGTCTCCATTAACTACATATGAACAGCATGAGTTTTGAACTAGGGTGTTTATAGGTGTATGATTATCTATTCCATTAGTACTTTCAACAGCCAACCTTAAAAAAAAAAAAAAAAAAGATGCTTTACTTCAATAAGTGAATTAACTTTCCATCAGAATTGTCAAAAGAAAGATTTACCAAATTCTTAGTATTCAAGCAAAGTGATAGGTAGAAAGAGTAATGAATACAAGATATAGCATGCTTTTACTACATTAAAGATTAAATTACTTTCAGTTCCAAGAGTATCCACACTAGCACATATATTTATAGATATGTAAATATACTAAATCACAATAAATTCAGTCCTTCAAAGTAATGATCAAGTTATATATTCTAAATATTTAAGTCTAAGGGGCACCTGGGTGGCTCAGTTGGTTAAGTATCCAACTTCGGCTCAGGTCATGATCACATGGTTCATGAGCTCGAGGCCCGTGTCAGGCTCTGTGCTGACAGCTCAGAGCCTGGAGCCTGCTTAGAATTCTGATGTCTCCCTCTCACTCTGACTCTCCCCTTCCTGTGCTCTGTCACCCTCTCTCTCAAAAAGAAATAAATGTAACATTAAATATATATATATTTAAATATTTAAGTCTAAGAATAATCTTTAAAGTGCTCTAAAAGCATTTTCAAAAAGCTCAAAGAACTTTTAAAAATCAATTCCAACCTACTATAATTTTATTAAACACTGGAAAATAAGCTGAAGAGGTCTTCAAATATTGATTACAAGTTACAATGTACTAGGCACTAAAATAATGAGCACACGATAATCAGAAAAGCTAAATCTTATATTGCAGTTAGAAGAATTTATAGCAAATACATGAACTGCAAATCAATAAATCAATCTACAATTACAAAATCAAACATTTTAAATCTTATTGGCAATAGATAGAAGTTGGGTGATATCATGGAAATAAACAGGCGACTTTTTCCAAATATACAGTTCATCCTACATCCGCGTTCCACAAAGCAGCCTTAATATTTTTTAAGAAATGTAAATCAGATTGTGTCACTAAGCCCTTCCATCTATCTTTAATCTATTTCTCTCCAAGTTGATCGTTGCTCACCTTGATATATATACTATATATCAATTTTATTGAACATGAAAACATGTTGTAAAGCCTTCATGTTTATTACAAATTATCATACGCAAGCAATAATATTATAATGACTACAGGATTATCCAAAAAAAGGATAAATATTATAGAGTTGGAAAAATTTGCAGAGCATGAATTAACTAAAAATAAACTCACGGTCTTTGCACTTACTATATCCTCTACCTATGCTCTCCTGTCAGAACTCTGCATGAATAGTACATTTTTGGCTTTTTAATTGTAGCTCAAATGGCAAGTCTTCAGAGATGATTCCCCCAACATCTCTCTTTGAAAACAGGCTCCCTTCCATTCCTGCCTTATCCTATTCAATGACTTCACAGTTCTTAATACTAGCTCCAAATAACTAATTTATTTCTTCACTTGTTCACTCTTTACCTTTATCCCACCAGTACGAAATTTCACAGGAAGAGGTCCTTGGACTACTGTCTAGCACCAAATAGGTACTCAATAAGTATCTGATGATAAATGAATGAATGCCACTCTCCTTTCCTTTGTTACTTAGGTATTTGGAATGAGATGTCTTCAGGAAGTTTGGACAGGTAAAGGAAGTTTCTAAGTGACTCTTCTGATTTGTACTGCACTCCCCAGGCATACAGCAAGAATCAGTAATCCAGGAATCTAAGGTAGAACTCATGTGAAGTTTTCCTGGTGCTAGAGATCTAATCTTTCATTCAAAATGTCTTACTATGCAATAAATAACATTAGGTTTCAGACTGATCATGATTCAAGCTCCTTTGTCCATCTAAGATTGTATTACAAAGATTACAAAAACAGATATATATTGTAGATACACACATACACACAAAATATTTTAATCTACCTAGTGTTATACCCTTTTAGTTCTTAATTTTCTCCTATGGACACTAAATAAATAGATTTCTTTAAGTCAAAAACATATTTAGAAGATATATTTTTAAAAATTTTTTTAATGTTTCATTTATTTTTGAGACAGAGAGAGACGAAGTGTGATCAGGAAAGGGGCAGAGAGAGAGGGAGACACAGAATCTGAAGCAGGCTCCAGGCCCTGATCTTTCAACATAGAGCCGGACGCAAGGCTTGAACCCATGAACCGTGAGATCATGACCTGAGCCGAAGTCGGACGCTAAACCGACTGAGCCACCCAGGAACCCCTCATAAGATATATTTATTTGTTCAAGTGCTCTATGAGAATCATTTAATGTCAATTTAGAAGTAACGATGTTAGTAATTTTATATATTAATAGAAGTTACACTTTGTCATATACCAGCATGTTTTTCAAATGTAACAAGTCATTTTTATGGCAATATATTTTTATATTTTGAAAGATTCATTCCATTATAATTAATCTATTATACGTTTTTATTCTAATTTAAACTACTTCAAACAGAAAGCTTTTATTGTCATCAAACATGAATGCAAGGGAATTTCTGAGATGGCAGAATGATTTCTGAGTAAAGACTACAATCTGTGGAGTATTTACCTTCTAGTGAGTTACTGGAAGCTGCCAATTCAGATAGCAAAAAGATGCCAATTTTCTCATATTATCTGTATCTATTTAATGATATGCCTAAATACAGATTTTAAGAAGTCATTTCCAATAAAAAGAATGAAGTACTGACACATGCTACAATGTGGATGAATCTCATGCTAAGTAAAAACTACCAGTAATAGAAAGTGACATATTATATGATTCTATTTCTAAGAAATGGCCAGAACAGGCAAAGTCACTAGAACAGAAAGTAGATTAGTGGCTACTCTGAGCTAGGAAAGAGGAATGGGGAGAGACTGCTCATGGCTACAGAGTCTCTCTCTCTCTCTTTTTTCTAATGTTTATTATTTTTGAAAGAGAGCATGCATGTGTACCAGGGAGAGGCAGAGAGAGAGGCAGCCAGAGAATCCCAAGCAGGCTCAGCACAGAACCTGACATGGGGTTCAAACCTAACAACCATGAGACCATGAACTTGGCTGAAACCAAGAGTCTAACACTTAATGGACGGAGCCACCCAGGTGACCCCCAATTTTCTTAAATGTTTGTTTATTCTAAAAGAGAGCAAGTGCGTGCACACAAGCAGGGGAGAGGCAGAGAGAGAGGACAAGAGAATCCCAAGCAGGCTCTAAGCTGTCAGTGCGGAAGCCAATGTGGTCTCTATCCTATAAACCATGAAATCATGAACTGAGCCAAAATCAAGGGTTAGACACTTAACCAACTGAGACACCAAAGCACCCCCAAGAGTCTTTTTTTGAAAATGATGAGAATTTCTGAAATTAGATAGTGGTGATACTTATACCAAAATCTACTGAAATATATACTTTAATAAAGGTAACTCTATTGGTATATCGATTATATCTCAATGAAGTTTATCTCTTTAAAAACTACTTTTACAAGTATTCAAACCAATGACATATTTAGATATAAACTTTTAAATTCTATGGCAAACTCTAAACTAAGGTTAAACTGTAAAACTTCATATATGAGAAATTTTACATTACCTTGCCACAAATACTAAAATAAAATGTTCTACCTGGAAGCTGGTCTTGCTGAAGGGTCTCCATTTTCATGTAAGGCATCACCATTTTGCTGTATTTCTACTGAACAAGAAAAAAAAAGCAAGTTTTTATATACTTCTTTCAGGCCTTCCCCCCAACCCCCCTTCAAACTTTAAAAACACATAAAGTTGGCTTACTGGTTGGAGATGAGTTGCAGTTCGTTAGATTTTCTTGCTCAACTGACAATCCATCCAGCACAACTGTTAATTCACCAGTTTGTACTATGCCATTCTTGTTTTCCAAAGAAAGTTTTAACTGTTCTTTTACTCTTTCCACTAAGGAAAAAAAAATCCTAATTTAAAAGTTTTCCACATACAAAATTATGTACTAGAAATCGAAACTACCTATCAAGAATTACTCTGGTTCAGTACTTCACAGCTACAAGTTGAAAGAATTATTTGCCCTTTTATCAGCAGACCTTTCTATACTACACCACGCTCACTCCCTATCACACCAAGTTGAAAAACTCCTTGCCCCTCACCACATGCTTTCAATTTCACTTTTAATTGCTCCTCTGCACAGTATAAGGCACAGAGAACAGATAAGTATACGCAGATAATAAGCACAACAATTGCCTAAACTTGCTCTTCAGCCTGTAACATTTGTGGTTAAGGCAAAATTTCTGCATGGGAGTCAGGTGGTCTGGTTACTAATTCCAGTTCTGGAACTTACTGCTGTACTTTAAGCAGTCAAACTATATAAAGCCTCAGTTCCTCTCATTACAAAACGTAGATAATAAAGGCATCAAACTAAAAGAGACGGCCATAAGACACAAATGCAAAACCACAAAGTTCTTAGCACTATGGTTTACACACGTTGAGTACTCAATAAATTAGAAGTACTATGACAACAGCTTCTTTCTTTTTCATATGAGACCTTTCTGTTATCAGGGTATCTAGTTCTTACTTAAGTTTGAGGTCATTTCACTTCAACTTCCATCCCAGAGAAATATATTAAGTTTTTAGTGATCCTTTCATTATCCAAATTTCTTCAGTCTGATCTTTACTGCCTTTCTGCAGCTTTTGAACATATTTCTTCTAAGATTATGTCCTTGACTTGGGTCTTTTCTATACTTAATGAATTTGGGTGTTTTTCCCCCCGTTTATCAAATGTCCAGCATAAGCATACTAATTATCCAAGTACAGAAAAGACAAGACAAAAAAATATCTGAGACCACTATAATCAACACAGAAATCCTTTGCAAAGAATATATGAACAATATAATAAAACACCTTATAGAATTATACCACCATTAACCTAATTCACTCCATATCACAAAAATATTAAATAAAACAATTAGAGACTGGGAAGAAAAACCTTTTAAAAAGCATGAATTTCAGCATTACCTATATTCTAACATCCTAAATCTGAAGAAAACTATACTACCATCTTACTTCATTTTTATCATTATTCTCCATCAAAACTATCTGCAATGTGGAAATGTAGCTCTTGTTCCTAACATTAGCTTGAGTAGACTCTTAAATAACTTTGAAAATCCCTTTAATGTAGGACTATTGATGGTAAATTCTCTCATTTTTTAATCTGTAAATGTCTGGATTCTCATCTTCAGAAGATTTGTTGAGCATACTATTTTTTTTTCTTAAAGTTTATTGCCAAGGTGGTCTATATAAAATACCCAGTGCCCATCCCAACAAGTACCTCCTCCATATCCCCCTTCCACTCTTCCTCAACCCCAGCAGCCCTCAGTTTGTTCTCAGCATTCAAGAGTCTCTCATAGTTTGCCTCCTTCCCTCTCCCCAACTATTTTTTCATTTCTTCTCACCCATGGTCTTTCATTAAGTTCCTCCTAATCCACCGATATGTGCAAACACATGGTATCTGTCCTTCTCTGCCTGACTTATGTCACTCAGCATAACACCCTCAAGGTCCATCCATGTTGCTACACATGGCCAGATTTCATTCTTTCTCATTGCCATGTAGTATTCCATTGTATAGATAAATCACATCTTCTTGATCCATTCATCAGTTGATGAACACTTAGGCTTTTTCCATGTTTTGGCTATTCTTGAGAGTGCTCCTATGAACACTGGGGTCCATGTGCTCCTATGCATCAGCACTCCCGTATCCCTTGGGTAAGTTCCTAGCAGTGCTACTGCTGGGTCATAGGGGAGTTCTACTGTTAATTTTTTGAGGAACCTCCACACTGTTTTCCAGAGGTGCTGCACCAGTTTACATTCCCACCAACAGTGTAGGAGGGTGCCCATTTCTCCACATCCTCACCAGCCTCTAGAGTCTCCTGATTTGTTCATTTTAGCCACTCTGACTGACATGAGGTGTTATCTCACTGTGGTTTTGATTTGTATTTTCCTGGTAAGGAGAGATGCTGAGCATCGTTTCACGTGTCTGTTGGCCATCTGGATGTCTTCTTTGGAGAAGTGTCTGTTCATGTCTTCTGCCCATTTCTTCACTGTTTTTTGGGCGTGGAGTTTGGTGAGTTCCTTTATTTTATCTAATATGTCATTTGCAACTATCTTTTCCTATTCTGTCAGTTGCCTATTAGTTTTACTGATTGTTTCCTTTATCGTGCAGAAGTTTTTATCTTCATTAGGTCCCAATAGTTCATTTTTGCTCTTGATTCCCTTGACTTTGGACTGTGTCAAGTAAGAAATTGCTGTAGTTGAGGTCAAGGAGGTTGTTTCCCGCTTTCTCCTCTAGGGTTTTGATGGTTTCTTGTCTCACATTCAGGTCCTTCATTCATTTTGAGTTTATTTTTTTGTATGTTGTGAGAAAATGATCTAGTTCATTCTTTTGCATCTTGCTGTCCAGTTCTCCCAGCACCATCTGTTAAAGAGGCTGTCTTTTTTCCATTGGATACTCTTTCCCGATTTGTCAGATTAGTTGGCCATACATTTGTGGGTCCAATTTTGTGTTCTCTATTCTATTCCATTGGTGTATGTGTCTGTTTTTGTGCCAATACGATACTGTCTTGATGATGACAGCTTTGTAGTACAGGCTAAACACTGGGATGGTGATGCCTCCTGTTTTAGTTTTCTTCTTCAATATTACTTTGGCTATTCGGGGTCTTTTGCGGTTCCATAGAAATTTTAGGATAGTTTGTTCTAGTTTTGAGAAGAGTGCTGGTGCAATTTTGATTGGGATTGCATTGAATGTGTAGATTGCTATAGGTAGTAATGACATTTTAACAATATTTATTCTTCTGACCCATGAACATGGAATGTTTTTCCATTTCTTTGTGTCTTCTTCAATTTCCTTCATAAGTTTTCTATAGTTTTCATCATACAGATCTCTTATATCCTTGGTTAGGTTTATTCCTAGGTACTTTATGGTTTTTTGTGCAATTGTGAATGGGATCAGTTTCTTGATTTCTCTTTCTGTTGCTTCATTACTGGTGTATAAAAATGCAACTGGTTTCTGTACATTGATTTTGTACCATGCAACTTTGCTGAACTCATGGATCAGTTCTAGTAGGCTTCTAGTGGAGTCTATTGGGTTTTCTATGTAGAGTATCATGTCGTCTGTGAAAAGTGAAAGTTTGACTTCTACTTTGCCAGTTCTGATACCTTTTATTTCCTTTTGTTGTCTGATTGCAGATGCTAGGACTTCCAGCACTATGTTAAACAACAGTGGTGACAGTGGACATCCCTGTTGTGTTCCTGATCTCAGGGGGAAAACTCTGTTTTTCCCTATTGAAGATGATGTTAGCTGAGGGCTTCTCATAGATGGCTTTTATGTTTAGGGAAGTTCCTTGTATCCCAACTTTCTCGAGGGTCTTTATTAAGAAGGGATGCTGTATCTTGTCAAATGCTTTTTCTGCATCTATCGACAAGTTCATATGGTTTTTATCTTTTCTTTTGTTAATGTGATGTATCACATTGACTGATTTGCGAATGCTGATCCAGCCCTGTAACCCAGGAATGAATCCCACTTGATCTTGGTGGATAATTCTTTTTATGTGCTGTTGGATTCGATTTGTAAGTATCTTGTTGAGGATTTCTGCATCCATATTCATCAAGGATATTGGCCTGTAGTTCTCTTTTTTTGCTGGCTCTCTGTCTGGCTTGGGAATCAAAGTGATGCTGGCTTCATAGAATGAGTCCGGAAGTTTTCCTAAGATGTCTGTTTTTTTTGGAATAGCTTGAGAAGAATGGGTATTAATTCTGACTTAAATGTCTGGTAGAATTCCGCATGGAAGCCATCTGGCCCAGGGCTCTTATTTGTTGGGAGATTTTTGATAACTGATTCCATTTCCTCACTAGTTATGGGTCTGTTCAGATTTTCTTTCTCTTCCTGTGTGAACTTTGGTAGTGTGTGTTTAGGAATTTGTCCATTTCTTCTAAGTTGTCTAGTTTGTTGGCATATTTTTCATAGTATTCCCTGATCTTGGTGGGAATACTATGATAATTGCTTGTATTTCTGAGGGGTTGGTTGTAACAAGTCCATTTTCATTCATGATTTTGTCTATTTGGATGCTCTCTCTTTTCTTTTTGAGAAGCCTGGGTAGAGGTTTGTCAATTTTTTTCATTTTTTTCAAAAAACCAACTCTTGGTTTCATTGATCTCTTCAACTTTTTTTTTTTGACTCTATATTGTTTATTTCTACTCTGATTTTTATTATTTCTCTTTTCCTACTGGGTTTGGGGTGCTCCTGTTGCTCTCCCACTAGTTCCTTTAGGTGCGCTGTTAGATTTTGTACTTGCACTTTTTCTAATTTTTTGAAATAGGCCTAGAGTGCAATGTACTTTCCTCTTAGGACTGCCTTTGCTGCATCCCATAAGAGTTTGGATTGTTGCATTTTCGTTTTGATTTGTTTCCATATATTTTTAAAATCTCTTCTCTACTTGCCTGATTGGCCCATCTGGTCTTTAGTAGGGTGTTCTTTAACCTCCATGTTTTTGGAGGTTTTCCAGAATTCTTCCTGCAATTGATTTCAAGTTTCATAGCATTGTGATCTGAAATTGTGCGTGGTATGATCTCAATTCTTTTATATTTATTGAGGGCTGTTTCATGTCCCAGTATGTGATCTCTCTTGGAGAATGTGCCATGCGCGCTTGAGAAGAAAGTGAATTCCATGGCCTCAGGATGTAGAGTTCTAAACGTATCTGTCAAATCCATCTGGTCCATCTCATCAATCAAGTCCATTGCTTCTTTAGTGATTTTCTGTCTACTTGATCTATCCATTGCTCTAAGTGGAGTATTAAAGTTCCCTGCTATTAGCGCACTCTTATCCATTAGATTGTTTCATGTATTTAGGTGCTCCCGTATTCAGTGCATAGACATTTGTAATTGTTAGCTCTTCCTGATGGATAGACCCTGTAATTATTATATAATGCCCTTCTTCATCCCTTGTTACTGTCTTTAAAGTCCAGTTTGTCTGATAGAAGTATAGCTACTCCAGCTTTCTTTTGACTTCCAGTAGCATGATATATATTTCTCCATCCCCTTACTTTCAATCTGAAGGTGTCCTGAGATCTAAAATGAGTTTCTTGTAGACAGCAAATAGATGGGATTTTGTTTTGTATCCATTCTGCTACACTATGTCTTTTGATTGGAGCATTCAGCCCATTTACATTCAGTGTTATTACTGAAAAATATGGGTTTAAAGTCACTGTGTTCTTTGTAGGATTCATGTTTGTGGTGGTCTCTGGTACCTTGTGTTCCTTGCAACATTTCCCTCATAGAGTTCCCCTCAGGATTTCTTGTAGGGCTGGTTTAGTGGTGACAAATTCTTTCAATTTTTGTTTATTTGGGAAGACTTTTATATCTCCTTCTAATCTGAATGACAGGCTTGCTGGATAGAGGATTCTTGGCTGCATATTTTTTCTGTTCATCACATTGAAGATTTCCTGCTATTCCTTTTTGGCCTGCCATGTTTCAGTAGATAGGTCTGTAACCACTCGGATAGGTTTCCCTTAGTATGTTAGGGCCCTTTTATCCCTAGCTGCTTTCAGAATTCTCAATTTGTGCTTATATTTTGCCAGGTTCACTATGAAATGTCGTGCAGAAGATCAATTCAAATTACGTGAGGGGAGTTCTCTGTGCCTCTTGGATTTCAATGCTTGTTTCTTTCCCAAGATTGGGGAAGTTCTCTAATATAGTTTGTTCAAGGACTCCTTCAGCGCTTTTCCCTCTCTCTTCCTCTTCTGGAATTCTGATGATAAGGCTATTGTTCCATTTGATTGTATCGCTGAGCTCTCGAACTCTCCTTTCATGTTCCTGGGTCAGTTTCTCTCTCTCTTTTTAAAATTTTTTATGTCTTTATGTATTTACAAAGGGAAAGACAGTGTGAGCAGGGGAGGGGCAGAGAGGGAAACAGAATCTGAAGCAGGCTCCAAGCACTGAGCTGTTAGCACAGAGCCCGACATGTGGCCTGTACTCACGAAACTGTGAGATCACAATCTGAGCCTAAGTCAGATGCTTAACCAACTGAGCCACCCAAATGCCCCAGTTTATCTCTTTTTCTCAGCTTCCTCTTTTTCTATAATCGTGTCTTCTAATCCACATATTCTTCTCTTTGCCTCCTCAATCCATGCATTGGACCCCTCCATTTTATTATGCATCTCACTTATAACATTTTTTAATTCATCGCAACTATTTTTAAGCTCCACAGTCTTTGTAGCAATAGTTTCTCTTATGTCTTCCATGCCTTTTTCATGTCCAGTAATTAATTTTATGACTATTGTTGTAAATTCTTGTCCAGTTATGTTGCTTATAACTGTTTGGAGCAGTTCTTTCACTGTCATTTCTTCCTGGAATTTCTTTGGAAGAGATTCTTCCATTTCATCATTTTGGCTAGCTCTCTGTCTTTTGCTGGTTTTAAAAGCTTGCTATGCACTTTGCACCAGTGAGTACTGCTGTATTCAAGAAGGCTCTTAGACTGTCCAAGGCCTGACCTTTCAGAAAGTGTTCTTTGAATGGTGTCTCTTGGTCTCTCTTGTTGAGACTTTGGTTATTTTATTTCCCTACTCATAGTGGTATTTGGGACTCTCCACCATGTGTACTTTGGCTTGTTTCTGGAGGTAGTTCTGGAAAAGAAAACAGACACACAGGGAACAAAGGCACACAAACACACAGACAAATCCAACAAACATGCAAACTGAAAGGTAAAAAGAAAACGAAAAAAGGGGAAAAAAAGAGCAATGAGGAAAAACAACTAATAAAAATTGAAATTAAAAAAATAAAGAAAGCAGAAAAAAAGAAAAAAACCCAAAAGACAAAGGACAGTCTAAAAGCATAAAACCACAATTTCCAGCTACAAATAAAGAGCCACGTGTATGCAGTGGTGATGGAAGAGCATATACAAAGAGAGAAATGACAGGGCGCGGAGGAAGCGAAATTTGAAGAGAAATGACCAGGCTGAGAGACTAAGTGGCTTAATTCAGAGAGAGAAAGAACTATATAGTCTGATTACTCCAGAGAGAAAGAGAAAGGTAGCGGTGGAGGTGTAGAATATACACATAGAGAATGGATTAAATGTGACTGTTTAAGCAAACCAATGACCAGAGTGCCCAGTCCAGCAGAGGGGCGGTATAAGAATGAGACAAGGGAAAATATATCTGAATAGAAAGAACTGATCCAGAATTAATCACAGTAGTGCATCCATGTTGGTCTTGCCCTGGGCTCCAGTTAAAAAAAAAAAAAAAAAAAAAAAAGGCAACTCTCTAGTGGGGATGGGCGTGGTTTGGTGTAGGCAATTCTTAGCCTCCACAGCCTCCTGAGGACCACTCCCTGAGGTCCCCCCTTGGTGGCTGTGGGGAGAAAATAGCAGCGCCCCAATCCCTTCTCAAGCCAAGCATTTCAACTCACTCTTTTGGGTCTGATCTCCCTGTGCCATGGGTGTAGCCAGGGTGGGCAGTGCTCTATGTTCCAAGCCATGCCTTGTTTCCAGATCTTAGTCCATGTGCCCCACTGATACCGATCGAAATAGAAACCCACAGTTGAGTCCCTCCAAGCAGTTTCAAGCTGGCTGCTTCCCCGCTGGGGATCGAGCGGAGCCAGAAGAGCAGCTTCAGGCACGCCGCTTCCCCTCCAGGTCGAGCTGGCAAGCAGAGGAGTGGTTTCTCCCAGTGTCACCTGGGACCTGTGCATCCTGCTCAAGGTCCGCTGCACAGCCGGAAACCTGATCCCTCTGTGTCCTGAGCCAAGGTTTTTCTCTTCTCCAGAGACAGGGACAGTTCCTTGAGCAGTTTCAGCTGCTGTTTCTTTTCCCTTTGACTCACCGCGGCTCACTGCAAAGGGGGCTCCCTCCCCTCCATCCATGTCTCCAGTCCTGGCCCGTTTGTATCTTTCCCAGTTCGCACTCACGCTATAAGGTTTCCTCAGCGGACTCTGTCTCCTTTTCCTCCCAAACTCCTGGATTCTGTAAGGGTTCCTATGGCTTCAGGCCTTCTCTGTTTGAGAGATGGGGGCAAGGGAAATGTACTGAGCTCCCTACTTCTCCACCATCTTGCCTCCTCCCTGAGCATACTATTTTATACTGATGATAATCTCTCAACTCTTTAAAGATATTTTTCCACTATCTTCTCCTATTACTGCTAATTCTACAATTCTAATTTATAATTTCCATTCAAATGATCTGTTTTCTTTACAGCTGATTTTTGTCTTTGGTGTCATGATTTCACTTGATGAAAACATGACTTTCTTTTTATCATCTTGCTTAAGATTTTATGGATCTAAGAATTTATTTTTCATCAGTATTCAAAATATCTCTTAAAATATCTCCTCTACTCCACCCTCTATTCCAGGGGTTAACAAACTGGTTGCAGGCCAAAAATGGCCTGTTATTTGTTTTGTACATAGTTTTATTTGAACAGTCATGCTCATTCACTTATAGATCTTCTCTGGCCGCTTTCCCACTACAATGGAAGAATTGAATAGGTACACAACAGAGACTGCAAAGCTTAAATATTTACTATCTAGTCATTTATAGAACACACTTATCAACCTCTGCTTATGATGGCTTCTTATAAATTTTTTTATTGTGTTTTTACTTATTTCTGAGAGAAAGAGAGAGAGAGAGACACAGCATGAGCAGGGAAGGGTCAGAGCAAGAGGGAGATACAGAATCTGAAGCAGGCTCCAGGCTCTGAGCTAGCTGTCAGCACAGAGCCCAATGCAGGGCTCGAACCCACAAATCGTGAGATCATGACCTGAGCCGAAGTCGGACACTTAATTGACTGAGCCACCCAGGCACCTCATGTGATGGGTTCTTTTAACTTCTAATCTTTGACGGTGAGTTAATTCTCTGATATTAGACTAAGGGTAATCTTTGGGCTTTAGTATAGTCAGGGTCTGTTTCTAATTCTGGTAGTAGTTTGAGGGTACCCCAAAGAGTCTAGACTACAGGAGGCCAAGCTCAGCTCTCCTATCTTCTGTGAGCCAAAAGCTCAGTACTCTGAAAACTGCTATCAGCATCATCCACTATTCTAACTTCAGTTTCTAAGATCCTTCCTTCCTTCCTTCCTTCCTTCCTTCCTTCCTTCCTTCCTTCCTTCCTTCCTTCCTTCCTTCCTTCCTTCCCTCCCTTTCTCCCTTCCTGGAAGAAGTGGGGGGCCTTGAAGATCACTTTGCCTCTTTGCAAAAATCATTAATGCCATAATAATTTGTTCTATCCATGACATAACTGTGCAGCAGGAAGGTGTTTACAGCATCTAGTCTTTCACAATTCTGAACATGGAAAACTGGGATATAACATTTCTGAGCCATAAAATGAGGAATAATAAATATTCCCATCTACATACATATATGTATGTTGCTGGGGGGAATGAGAGTATTATTTTAACAGTATAAACAAACCAATTCAGACATATTCATCTATTCAATGTGTAAACACCTAATGTGTGCCAGATATTATACTGAGCAAATAGGATAAACCTTGACCAGCCTAAAGTAAACCTACCTACCATTATTCCACTTACTCCCTTTAACAGACTTATCACTAGAATTTGAGGGGGGGGGGGGATGGGGAGGAGAGGAGACTGACCTTCCCAGCTAAACTCAAGTCTCCACAAGAGCCAAAACTGTGTACACCTAATGTAGTGATGTATCTTCAGGATCTGACAGAAGGTAGGTATTTAACAAATGTTTATTATGACAGGATTATCCTCAGGAAACTTAGAAGGTAGAATCTGATTTTTCTTACCTCCTAGACATTCTTAGTTTTAACAGGGCAACGAAACAATTTGAGTCTCTGAGAAGCTAGATATATGACTATATAATATATCCTTCTATCACTGATTTGATGAAAAAATTTACTCTGTCCCTAGAGAAAATAAAGATCTTCAAAGATCTTGGTTTTTTTTAAGGTGTTTCATATATTTAGATTTAACTCAGAGTCATATTCTGAAGCCATTTAAAAAAACTGCAGGACACCTGGGTGGCTCAGTGGGTTAAGCGTCTGACTTCAGCTCAGGTGTTGATCTCGTGGTTCTTGGCTCTGTGCTGACAGCTCAGAACCTGGAAGCTGCCTCAGATTCTGTGTGTGTGTGTATCTCTCTCTCTCTGCCCATCCCCCACTCATTCTCTCTCTCTCTCTCTCTCTCAAAAAATAAATAAATAAAACATTAAAAAATTGTTTCCACACTGTATTCACTATTACTAAGTAACAAATTATCCTGGGGTGCCTCAGTCAGTTAAACGTCCATCTTCGGCTCAGTCATGATCTCATGGTTTGTGGGTTCAAGCCCCACATCAGGCTTGAACAGCTAGCTGTTGACAGCTAGCTCAGAGCCTGGAGCCTGCTTCGGATTCTGTATTTCCCTCTCTCTCTGACCCTCCCCTGCTTACGCTGCCTCTCTCTCTCACTCTCAGAAATAAATAAAAACATTAAAAAAAAATTTTTTTAAAAAGCTGCCTCAGATTCTGTGTCTCCCTCTCTCTCTCTCTGCCCATCCCTCACTCTGTCTCTCTCTCAAAAATAAAAAATAAAACATAAAAAAATTGTTTCCACACTGTATTCTCTATTGCTAAGTAACAAATTATCCTGGGGTGCCTGGGTGGCAGGTGCCTATGGTTTCGCAGTTTATGGATTCGAGCCCCGCATCAGGCTCTCTGCTGAAAGCTCAGTGTCTGGAATCTGCTTAGGATTTTATCTCCCTCTGTCTCCACCCCTCCCCTCCTGTGTGGATGCTCTATCTCAAAAATAAACATTAAAAAAAAGTCATGGGGTGTCTGGGTAGCTCAGTCGGTTAAGCACCCAACTTCGACTCCGGTCATTATTTCACAGTTCGTGACTTCGAAGGGATTCTGTGTCCCCCTCTCCCTGCCTGTACCCTGCTTATGCTCTGTCTCAAAAATAAATAAGCACTGTTTTACATGTTTTGGTTTTTATTATTTATTTCTAGGAGAGAGAGAGAGAGACAGCATGAGCAGTGGAGGGTCAGAGAGAGAGGGAGTCACAGACTGAAACAGGCTCCAGGCTCTGAGCTGACAGTCAGCACAAAGCCCTACGCGGGGCCTGAACCCACGAACCATGAGATCATGACCTAAGCGAAAGTCGGACGCTTAACCGACTAAGCCACGTAGGCGCCCCGTAATAAGCACTGTTTTAAAAGTCACAAATTATCCTAAAGTTTTGTCACTTAAAATAACAATAACCACTTATTACTGCTCAGTTTCTATGGGCCAGTAAGTTGGGAGGGGCTAGAAAATCCCTTAAATGGTATCTAATATGCACAGCTAACAAGCTGGTGCTGAGAGGTGTAAAGAGGCCTCAGTTCCTATCCATTTCGGAGTTTTTACAGGGCTTCTTCAGTCTTCACATTGGTGACATGTGAGAACATAATTCGAGAGACAAGGGGAAAAGCTGAAATGTCTTTTATGTCCAAGTCTTTGAGGTCCTATACCATTATTGTTGCCATATTCTTTTTTTTTTTTTTTAATTTTTTTTTTTAATGTTTTATTTATTTCTAGGAGAGAGAGAGAGAGACAGCGTGAGCAGGGCAGGGTAAGAGAGAGAGGGAGTCACAGACTGAAACAGGCTCCAGGCTCTGAGCTGGCAGCCAGCACAGAGCCCGACGCGGGGCTCGAACCCACGAACCGCAAGATCATGACCTAAGCGAAAGTCGGACGCTTAACCGACTAAGCCACCCAGGCGCCCCTATTGTTGCCATATTCTGTCACAGACCATCTCTGATTCAATGTAGGAGGGACCACACAAGGTGCAAATACCAGAAGGTAAGGATGCCTGGGACCATTCTGGAGGCTGGCCAACATACAGATATATATGTTTACAACAAAATTTTAGAAACAAGATGAGTGTATTAGGTTACATGTTGTAACAGTCCCAAGAACAACCAGGTATTCTAAATCCCAAATCTTTCCACTTTATCACACTATGAGTCAATGTGCAATAACTGACAAAGTTCCCATCTCTTATCGTGTAACAAAATTAATTTCAGAATTTACAAAAGAAATTTCAAATTATGTAATAAAAGTATAAGAAGAAAATAGATAATGGAAACACAGAGTACAGAAAACATTCTGAACATAAAAAAAGTTGGAAAAATTTTAACGACAGAAAAAATATTAAACTATAAATAAGTCAAAACCAAGAATAAAAAAGTGACAAATGATTAGGAGAAAAAAGTTCTTATAAATCAGTGAGAAAACAAGGAACCATTAAAAAAAATACAAAGATTATAAGACAATCACAAATGACAAAATATGAATGATCAATAAGTATGTGCATTTTTCAATTATTAAAGAAATGTTTTGTTAAGAATAACCTTCATTTTTTAAAATTTATTAGCATGGCAAATACTTCCAAATGGGTACTCTCACATACTTTGTTGTGTGTACAAATTAGTGTAACATTTCAGGAAGGCAAGTTAGACAGCTATGCATAGCTGGAGGCTTCAAACTGCTCACTCCTTCTCACCTAGTAATATGAGTCACAAAAATCTTTCTAAAATAATAGAAATATGTGGGGTGCCTAGGTGGCTCAGTCGGTTAAGCGTCCGACTTCGGCTCAGGTCATGATCTCACGGTTCATGGGTTCAAGCCCCACATCGGGTTTTATGTGGACAGCTAGCTCAGAGCCTGGAGCCTGTCTTCAGATTCTGTGACTCCCTTTCTCTCTGACCCTCCCCTGCTCACGCTATATCTCTCTCTCTCTCAAAAATAAATAAAACATTAAAACATATTTAAAAAGAATAGAAATATGGTTATATCACTCGATATGAAAATACTATTTGTTCAAAACCATGTTTTAATATATCTTAGTCTGTGCTGATACTAAGGAAATTTTAAAAAAGAGAACTTGAGACTTAGTACACAAAAATTAATATTAGCTAAGTATGTAAGATGAAAATAAATTTTTAACTAATAAATTTGATTTATGCTCTGTCCTCAGTAAGAAATGACACACATCTCTACAGTGTTTCCCTATCAATCGATATTAAGGAGATAATTTTCAAATTATCTGATTATTGTAAAACATAGGAGACATAATTCAACTGAAAGTGAACTTAATGGATTTCAAAATGCTTTCCTCAACAAAAGCTAAGTTCTCAGTTCTGCTAACATCATAAAAAAACTCAGGGTAGTTCCCAGTGTTTGAGTAGCAGCCACTTAACTCCTCCCTTGGGTGTTTAAAGTAGCTCTGTCAGTTTCAAAATTGAAATACGAAATGAAGTTCTATACACACTCTGATGTATAGACTTTTCACCCATGAATAGTGACAAAGATTCTTTCCTTAAACAAACTGTAGTCAGGTTCCTCTGAGCCATCTTCTCAAGTAGGACTCAATCTTCACCTATAAAAACTGCAAACACTCCACACAAATGATCTCATCCACCACCTCTCCTGCAAATTAAAAAAATCTGAATATACACTATGTTGGTTCTAACAACTCAGGGATGACTGTAGCCCCACTTAAGTACCTGTGTAAGAAAGCTCAGGGCTGCTTAAAGAATTTACTGTTTGTTCCAGTCTACCCCTATATACCATTTACAATGGTAAACCCTTCCTTTGTCCCTTTGAGATGTACACCTGACCCCTGAACAGTGCAGGGTTTAGGAGCCCTGACTCCCAGTACAGCTGAAAATCTGCCTATAATTTTTGACTCCCTTCAAATTTAACTATTAATAGCCTACTGATAGCCAGAAGCCTTACAGATAACAGCTGGCTAACATATATTTAAAATGATATATGTATTATATACTGCATTCTTACAATAAAGCTAGGAAAAAAGAAAAATATTACTAAGAAAATCATAAGGAAAAGAAAACACCATTCAAACCTGTGTTGTTCAAAGGCCAACTGTGTATGTTGTCTCCTATAACTCAGGAATGTCTTTATCAAGGACCTGAAAGCCACTCTTATGAAATGTAATCATCAGGAAGGACAGGCCCTAAGATTCACAGTTCAAGTGGGAGAACAGAATTGTAACTAGGAGAGAAAACTGGCCTAATCACATTTACACCAATCAACGCTTCGTAATTTTTTACTTCTCTAACTCTACTTAGCTTCCACCCACGTCTCTACTCCCTCATTCTCCCTTTGAAATGCCCAATTATTTCTGTACACAAAGAAGCTGAGTTCAGATCAAACTGGACCATCTTCCTTATTGCAACAGTATCGTACTGATTAAAATCTGTCCTTGCCACTTTAACTAGTATTAGGCTTTATCTTTGACAATAAAGGGATTTTTCCTATGTGATTTAAGAAATAGTGGAATTTAGAGAAAGAAATACAGGGGCGCCTGCGTGGCTCAGTCAGTTGAGTGTCCGACTTCGGCTCAGGTCATGATCCTGCAGTCCATGGGTTCAAGCCCAGCGTCGGGCTCTGTGCTGAAAGCTCAGAGCCTGGAGCCTGCTTCAGATTCTGTGTCTCCCTCTCTCTCTCTGTCCCTCCCCTGCTCACTCTCTGTCGCTGTCTATGAAATGAAATGAAATGAAATGAAATAAATAAATTAAAAAAAGAAAAGAAAGAAATACATCTCAGGTATCAGTATCCATGGCTGGTTACATACCACATACCTCTGCAGAGCCAATTAAATAACTTCCAAAATTTAGAATGGCATTTAGGTGATCTGAACACATAACTAAAGGTTGAAATGCAAATGAGGCTTAAATCCACAAAAGCTCTGAGACAATATTTCAGAGTTATCACATGAGCAAAAACTTTGGAAACTATCCAATTAGCTTATAACAAGAAAAAAATGACCGTAAATAGTGGAAGACTCACTGGGATATAAATGTGAAGTTAAAAGAATTTACCTAGTAAGCTACAGTTAGATTTTTGGGGGGGGAATAAAAAGATGATTTTATGTTGATTTTGTTGTGGGTTTTATTTAACGCTATAACAATTCATATTACACCATGAAGGTTGAAAAATAAGTATCTTCAAAACTGGGAGAAATACCTATTCAAATGAATTAAGCCTCTACCCTCACCTAAAATATATCAGGAAAAAGGATACTAAAAACATGAACTTATGAGAAGAAAATGTCAAGGCCCTGAGAACAGGAAATTAGCCTTATAAATTTGTAGAGGAACAATGTCCAAGTACCAAGCCAACAGGCTAAATCAAAGGCATCCAAGAATGTGATCAAATATGAAGGTATTTTTAACTTCTACAAAGCCATCTTGACTTTAGAACCACATGAACTTTTCATTATTCTAATTAAAAATAAAAAGATAAGCATCAGAAAATCTGTGTTCTAGTCAAAACTCTGCAATTAACTTCTGTTCTTGAGCAAGCCACTTACCTTAGAAGTTATTTAATAAATAAAATGAGTCATTGGGATAAGAGGACCCACAAGTTTCTTCTACCTTTAAAGCACTATGATTCACAAGCTTTAATTTTAAAAATTAATTTACTTGTCTTTTGTTGTAAGCTGATTTATGTCCCCTTACCCCCAAATTCAAATATTTAAGTCTGAGCCCCTGGTACCTCAGAGGGTGATTCTATTTGGAAATAGCATCTTTAAACAAAGGTAATTAAATTAAAATGAGGTTACTAAGGTTCCCTTCATCCAATAATGACTGATGTCCTTTTAACGGGAGGAAACCTGGATACGGACACATGCGCAGAGGGAAAACCATATGAATATAAGAAGATGGACATCTATAAGCCAAAAGAGAGGAGTACCCAGAAGAAAAGGTGTCAAATGTTGACACCTTGATTTCAGCCTTCTAGCTGCAAGAATTGTGAGAAAATACATTTCTGTTCTTTAAGGCATCCAGTCTTTGGTATTTGGGTATGGCAGCCCTGGTAAGCTAATATACCTTTAAATTATTCAAAATAATTACAGACTGCCTACGGACTACAGGATGCTGCTACTAGCATTTCTGAATCCAGCAACCTCAGAAATGTATGAATGTTTACAAAAGAAGAGAAAGGGAAAGGGAAAAACACATAACATTAAGAGAGCTAAGCAGAATACAAAACTGAATACAATCCCAATTCTTATAAGCACACAAACAAAATTCACCAAATTTTTGGCAGTTATTATCTGTGGGTTGTGAGTTATGAGAAATAATTATGTGCACTAAAAAAGAGTTCCCATGCATGACCATACACAAGATCATTCCTTCAGTTTTAGGAGAGGAGATGTTCTGCCTAATTCATGGAAACAAATACAGAAGGTCAAGTACAACAAGGAGACAGAAGAATATGCTCCAAACAAGAACAAGACAAAACCTCAGAAAAAGAACTAAATGAAATGGAGAAAACCAATCCACCCGATAAAGAGCTCAAAATAATGGTCATAAAGATGCTCACTGGACTGGAGAGTAAAGTGGATGAACTTAGTGACAATTTCAACAAAGAAGTAGAAAATACAAAACAACTAATCTCGGTTGAAGAATACAAAAACAAAAATGAAAAATACACTAGAGGGAATAAACAGATTAGACAATACAGAAGAATAATTCAGTGATATGGAAGGAATGGGTAACAGCACCCATACTGAACAGCAAAAAGAAAAATAAAATTTTTAAAATTGAGGATAAGGTATGGGATCTTGGACAACATCAAGCAAACAAACATTTACATTATATAGGTCCCAGAAGGAAGAGAGAGGGACAGAAAACTTATTTGAGAAATAACTACTGAAAACTTCCCCAACCTGGAGAAGGAAATAGACATCATGATTCAAGAAACACAGAGGGTTCCAAACAAGATGACCCAAGGGTCCCAACACAACACATACAAATTAACATATCAGGGGTTTCTGGGTAGCTCATTTGGTTAAGCATCAGGTCATGATCTCAAGATTCACGAGTTTGAGCCCTGCATCGGGCTCTGTGCTGACAGCTCTGAGCCTGGAGCCTGCTTCAGATTCTATATATCCCATAAAAATTAACGTATCAGGGGTTTCTGGGTAGCTCAATTGGTTAAGCGTCAGGTCATGATNTGTGCTGACAGCTCTGAGCCTGGAGCCTGCTTCAGATTCTATATATCCCATAAAAATTAACGTATCAGGGGTTTCTGGGTAGCTCAATTGGTTAAGCGTCAGGTCATGATCTCAAGATTCACGAGTTTGAGCCCTGCATCGGGCTCTGTGCTGACAGCTCCGAGCCTGGAGCCTGCTTCAGATTCTATATATCCCTCTCTCTCTACCCCTCCCCGTATCTCTCTCAAAAGCAAACATTAACAAAAGTTTTTAAAAAATTAATATATCAAAGATTAAAGATAAAGAAAAAAAATTTTAAAGCAGCAAAAGAAAAGCAACTGGTAACATACATTAAAAAATCATAAGACTATCAGCCGATTTTTCAGAAGAAATTTTGCAGACCAGAAGGTAGTGGTATGATATATTCAAAGCGCCAAAGGAAAAACCTACAGCCAACCAAGAACACTGTACGTGGCAAGGTTATTATTTAGAATACAGGGGCTTCCCAGACAAACAAAAGTTAAAGGAGTTCATCACCACTAAAATGGCTTTATAAGAAATGTTACAGGGACTTCTTTAATGGAAAAGAAAAGGCCATAATTACAAGTAAGAAAATTATGAATAAAAACATGTAAAATATGTCAATATATACATAAAACATGGAGGAGAGGATCAAGAAAGAAGTTCTTTTAGAATGTGTTTGAACTTAGGTGACCATCACTTGAATACAGACTGCTATATCCTTAGGATCTTATATATGAAAATCATGGTAACCGCCAATCCAAAAACTGTTAATAGCTACACAAAAAATTGAGAGTAAGAAAATCAAGCATAACCTAAAAAAAGTCATCAATCACAAAGATAGAGAGCTAGAGAAGAATAAAGAACAGAGAAGAGATACAAAAACAACCAGAAAACAATGAACAAAATGTGAATAAGAACATGCCTATCGATAATTATTTTAAATGTAAGTGGACTAAATGTTCCAATCTAACAAAAAGAGGGAGATTGAATGGATTAAAAAACAAGACCTATCTATATGCTATTGAAGAGACTCGCTTCAGACCTAAAGATACATGCAGAACAAAAGGAAAAGGATAGAAAAAGATATTCAATGGAAGTGGTGAAAAAAAAAAAGCCAAGGTAGCAGTGTTTACATCAGACTAAACAGACTTTTGAAGACTGTAAAAGACACAAAAAAGGGCATTACATAAGATAAAGGGAACAATTCAACAAGAGGATTTAACAACTGTAAATATCTATACACCCAACACTGAAACACCTAAATATATAGAGCAAATATTAACATAAGGGAAAACTTAAAACATAAGGGAAAAACTGACAATAATACAAAAAATAGTAGGAAACTTTAGCACCCCATTTACATCAAGGGGTAGATCATCCAGACAGAAAATCAAAAAGCAGTATTTGAATGAGACATTAAATAAGATGGACTGAATAGATACATGCACAACATTCCATCCCAAAACAACAGGATATGTATTCTTTTCAAGTGTATATGGAACATTCTCCAGGATAGATCATGTTGGGCCACAAAACAAGTCTTAATAAATTTAAGAAGACTGAAATCACATCATGCATCTTTTTGACCACAATTGGTCAAATCTAGTATAAAACTAGAAATCAATTACAAAACAAAACAAAACTGAAACAAAAAGAAAACAAAACAAACAAACAAAAAAACCCGTGGAGGCTAAACAACATGCTACTATACAACCAACCAATGGCTCAATGAGGAAATCAAAAAATACATGGACACAATTGAAAATGAACACACAAAATTCAGTCCAAAATTTTGGGATACTGCAGAAGCAGGTTCTGGGGGGAAATTTATAGCAATACAGGCCTACCTCAAGAAACAAGAAAAATCTCAACTACACCATCTATCCTTACACCTAAAAGAACCAGACGATGAAGAACAACAAAGCCCAAAGTTAGAAGAAAGAAAATAAAGGATAAAACAAAATTGCCAGCAGTATCAAGGGAAAAAGAATTAAATCACAAATGAAAGAGAAGTAACAACTAACACAATATAAATACAAAGGATTGTAATAGACTATTATAAAAAATTATATGTCAACAAACTGGATAACCTAGAAGAAATGGATAAATTCTAGAAACCTACAATATCCCAAAACTGAATAAGGAAGAAATAGAATATCAGAACAGACCAATTACTAGTAACAAAATTGAATCAGTAATCAAAAAACTCCCAATAAACAAAGTCAAGAACCAGATGGATTCACAGGAGAACTCTACTGAACACTTACAGAAGAGTAAATACCTATTTTCCTCAAACCAGTCCAAAAAATAGAAGAGGAGGGAAAACCTGCAAATACATTCAACAAGGCCAGAATTACTCTATTAAAAAAACCAAAGACACTACATAAAAAGAAACCTACAGGCCAATATTCTGGACAAACACAATAACAATAACAACAGGAAATAACAAGTATTATGAAGAAGGTACTGTTATGAAAATGTGCACTGTTGTGGGAATGTAAGTTAGTGCAGTCACTATGGAAAACAATATGGAGGTTTGTCAAAACATTAAAGATAGAAATATTATATGATCTAGTAATTCTACTACTGGGCATTTAGCCAAAGAAAACAAAAACACTAACTGGAAGAGACACATGCATCCCTATGTTCACTGCAGTATTATTTGCATTTGCCAAGACAGGGAAGCAACCCATGTCCATCAATAGATGAATGGATAAAAAAGATGTGGGGGTGTATGGGTGGCTCAGTCAAATAAGTGTCCAACTCCTGATTCCAGCTTAGGTCATGATCTCACGGCTTGTGAGTTCAAGCCCTGTGTCAGGCTGACAGTGTGGAGAGCCTGCTTGGAATGCTCTATGTCTTTTCCTCTCTCATGGCCCCTCCTCCAAAAATAAACAAAACTTAAAAATTAACTTAAAAAAAATGTGAGGTGTACATATATACATACATGTGCATATGCGTGTGTATATATTACACATATATGCATGTATATACACACAATGGAATATTACTTAGCCATAAAAAAGAATGAGATCCTGCTATCTGCAACAACATGGACAGAGCTAGAGGGTAATATGTGAAGTGAAACAAGTCAGAGAAAGACAAACACCATATGATTTCACTTACATGTGGAATCTAAAAAACAAACAAACCAAAAAAGGAGAAATAGACACATAGATACAGAGAACAAACTGTTGGCTCCTGGAGGGGAAAGGATGGGGGATGGACAAAAATGGGTGAAGGAGTGGGAGGCATAGGCTCCAAGTTATGGAACGAGTATGTCACAGGCATAAAAGGTACAGCATAGGAAATATGGTCAGGGGTATTTTAACAGTTTTGTATGGTGACAATGATTACACTTGTGGTAAGCACAGCATAATAATAATATAGAGTTGTTAAATTACTATGTAGTATACTTGAAACTAATATAACACTGTACAGCAACTAAACTTAAAAAAAAAAAAAGAGGTCTCATGCAAATAAATACTTGTTCCGATGCAGGCATATAAATTGGTTAAACCAAACATAATTCTGAAATAACAGAAATTAACTGAGGTATTATATATTTACATTAATAATGCTATATAGCCAAGAAAAAAGCACAAATCAGGCCAGGCAGGGTATTATATGCTTCCAGGACCTACTACTTATTTCTATAACCAAGATAGAATTGCATGACCAAAAGCCATGGCATAGCAGAAAACTAAACTTTCACTGCTTCAAAAGAGCATTTTTTTTAAACATCTGTACACATAAAAATTAGAAAGGCTTTTACATTTCTTTGATTCATAACTCCATATGTCCAAAAACTACATCAAACACAGATTTTTAGGTTATATGCAGATTTTTGTTAAAAACAGGAAAAAAAACTTTAAAACCTCAACTCATTACTTAAAACATTAGCATTTTAACCTGTAACTCAGCATACCTTTTGGAAATGAGAAAATTTCTAAGGAAATAAGAAGTACACAGTAAGATATGTATATATATGTATCTGAACAGGGGCACTGGTTTGAGTGAACTAGTGGATTGCCCAATATTTTAAGAATTTGCTAAGAGAAATGAACTCTTACCCAGAATTATGAACAAAGGGATATCCCAAAAGTTTAGCATGCAATGATAGGAGATTTACAAATAACTGAAGCTTAAACCATCTTACCCAGGCTAGAAAAATTTAATATCATGAAAACATTATGTTCATATTATATTGTTAAATGAAAAAAGCAAGGAATAAACCAATAGATACAAAAAAAAGAAATACATATCTATGAACAGGAAAAAGACAAGAGACCAAGTTATTAGGAGTGGTTATCCTCGGATAGTAGAATTACAGATAATTTATATTCCTCTGATTGCGTATATTCTCTGTATTTTCTATAATGAATGAGTTATATAATAAGGAAAGAAAATCTGAGTTAGAATTTATTCTGTACAAATTACCAACAAAACGTATAGGCTCAAATTATGATCATCTTGTCAAATTTTAAAGTATGTAATAAGTCAATAATAAATCACTGATAATCACTGATAATAGGGTACTCATGAATAAGATCATTTTGTAAATCTGTTAGGTCGAGAAAGGCCAGATATTTCCTATTTCATATAACACCACAAACTTAAAAGCAATCACAGGCAATAACTAAAAGTTATCTTTTATAAATACAAAACTAGTCTTTGCTGTTGGAGTTCAGGATACTTTAAAAAGAGTCTAAAAGATATTTTTAAAGAAATATTAGAACAAAAACTTACATTTTCTATTGTGTGTTAACAGAGCTTGTTTCAGATCTATTGTTGCTCTTCCTAATAAAGCATCTGCTTTTAAAGTATAATGACTCCAAACTCGAAATTCCAATGTAGTCTGTGGGGTCACATTTCTGTATGGGTAAAATTGTAACAAAAATACAGGAGTATACGTTTACTTCAATAATTTTTAAAAAGCCATAAATTCAGTTTGAGAAAAAATATTGTATGAAACAGTAAACTATCTGAAGTATAAATAAAAACAATGGTTTACTTTCATGTATATTAGGACTTCAGTAACTAGTTAAGAATTTTTATAATTAGCAAACCAAAACAGTAACAATAGATCAAGAGTCCTGGTGAGATTTCACAGTAACACTACTTCTATTTGAACAAATCCCTAAAGACTTAAGACAACTGATGGCATTAGTTTTAATACTTTTACTATGCCAAATTTATAACGTTATGTTTCAAATGACAAAATTAGGGATAACTGATTTTCTACACTATTTATTTTTACAAACAGTAACAGAAAATATGGCTATATGGAATGACTTAGTTAACAAAGCAAAAAGCAAGAATTACTATGCTTCCTCTCTAAAGAAAATAAAATTAACCCAAAATCTCTTCATACTTGAAATTGTATGTTCACACTAGAAAACAGCACTCCTACTTTGAAGTCATCCTACAACTACAACAACAGAACAATCACAAAAGCATTCCAAGCAAACTCCCCCTTTTGGAAATTTTGCATTCTCTACACAAGGTACTTACACGGTTAGCTGTTCATCCCATTTGGGATTAGAAGAACTACTGGATTTTGCTGTTTTCTTGATTTCTCCATCTACAACTAGTTCTGTATATATAGCTGTTCCAAACCAGTTCTTTTTTCTTTTCAGTTTGGCACTAGAAACTAACAGAAACATGATAATCACTAGTGAATACAGGTAAACAAATAGTATTTTCTAGTAATAAATCAATAAAAATGGGAACTGTGCTTCTTAATCAACTCTTTTCATTGGAGAATGAAGAAACAATTCAAAAGGGCTATTATTGATAATTCCAGAGAATCATTTGAATTTAATAGTTTTCCAGAAATAAAATTCATATACCATATGATCTACCCATTTAATCTCTATAATTCAATGATTTTAATATATTCACAGTTGTAGAACCATCACCGTAAGCAAATTAAAAACATATTCATCACCCCAAAAAGAAATCCCACACAGTCACCCTATCTCCTCCCAGGCCAACCCCCTCAGCCCTAGGCAACTACCAATTACTCTCCATTTCTATATATTTGCCTATTCTGAACATTTCACAGAAATGGATTCATATAATGTATGGTTTTTTGTGACGGTGTTCTTTCACACTTGGCATGCTTTCAGGGTTCATCCATGATGTAGCAGGTATCAGTACTTCATTCCTTTTATTGACAAATAATATTGCACTGTATGGGTATCCTTTTTATTTGCCCATTCATCAGGTGATAGAGATCCAAGTTATTTCTAATTTTTGTGTATGTGCATAATACTGCTACAAACATTCATGCACAAGTGCTTGTGTGGACATATGTTTTCATTTCTCTTGGTATACACCTAGGAATGGAACTGTTGTGTCATATGATAACTCTGTTGAATAATGCCAGACTGTTTTCCAAATTAGCTGTACCATTTTACATTCCCACCAGCAGGATATAAGGGTTCCAATTTTTCCACATCTTTGCCAACCATTTGAATTTAATACTAAACTATTATTAATACTATTATTAATACTGAATAGTTTTAAAAACTATTGCCCAAGTTCATAATTTTCAGAAGGCAAGTATGAAACACTACCTATTGTGCACAGGTTAATAGGTATGTTGAATCTGAAGATACTTACCTTTCTCTTGATGTTTGATGCAGTTCAATATTAAATTCAAATGGTTGGCAAAGATGTGGAGAAATTGGAACCCTTATATCCTGCTGGTGGGAATGTAAAATGGTATGCTGAGCGAAATAAGTCAGGCAGAGAAGGACAAATACCATATGTTTGCATGCATAGGAGGACCATGGGGGAGGAGAAGGGGAAAAATAGTGGGGGAGAGGGAGGGAGGCAAACCATTAGAGACTCTTGAATGCCGAGAACAAACTGAGGACAGATAGGGTGGGAGAGGGGAAGGAGGGTGATGGGCATGGAATGGAGAAGGGCACTTGTGGGGATGAGCACTGGGTGTTTGTTATATGGAAACCAACTTGACAATAAACTGTTTAAAAAATAAATTAAAAAACAAAAAATAATTTTAAAAAACCGACTTTATCTGGTTTATTGGTTTCGCAAAAAAGGGAAGTATTTGCTTTTTCAAATAAAAATATTAATATCAAAATGTCACTGAGAAATTAATCATAACCCTCACAGAAAGTGAATTTCTATCAAATTTACCTGATTTGGAGGAAGACCTATATAATTTAAGCTAAGCAATTAGTTTTAAATAATTTTTACAACTACTAATTCAAATAAGGAATATTTATTTTCAGGGCAAAGTACTGACTACTAAGCAGTAATAACAACTTATCAAGATCACCTCTATCATCTATTACCTATGAATACTGTGGGTCTGAGATGAGAAAGAAATGCTTCCTCCATGCCACATCTGTATCACATGTTAAGGATAGGAACATAAGCTAATGTAGGTTTCCATTTACTGTGAGAAAATAGTAACAAATAAGTCACACAAACAAATCACTGAAATACAAAGTGATAAATGCTGCAGCAAGAGTATCTGAAATATAGTAGATCTTCAATTAACATCTGAAGTACAGCAAGAGAGACTCAAAGGAAATACTATACTTAAGGACTGGCAACATAAAACAATCAAAGAGTGTTCACTGATATGCCTGAAGTGCTATTATCAGGGTCTTGGCAAAACTCATTCCCATCCTTCTGTTGCAAATTCAGTACCACTGGAGTGACATAGAGAAGGCACAGACATCTGTCTCTCAAAAAATCCCTCAACCAACATTCTTCACTCCAAATCAATGAGTAGTTTCCTTGAAATAAACAGGTCTTATCAATACACTAGAAGGGGAAGGCAGTACTGCATGGTGTTAAAAGCAACGGGTATCTTTTCAACAAATGGTGCTGGCATTAACTGGATAGCTACATGCAAAAATATTAATGCAAGCATGGAAGTAACATCCTTCATAAAAATAAACCAAAATGTATCACAGATGTAAATGTAAAACATAAAACTATAAAACTCTTAGAAGACGAGAAAATCTAAACGACCTTGGCTACACTGATGCTTTTTTAAATGCAACACCAAAGGCATGATCCATGAAAGAAACAACTGATAAGCTGTACTTCATTAATGTTAAGAACTTCTGCTCTAAAAAAGACAATGTCAAGAGAATAAAAAGACATATCACAGACTGGGAGAAAATATAGGCAAAAGAGACATTTGATAAAAAAAAAAAAACTATTGTCCAAAATATACACAGTACTCTTAAAACTCAACAATAAGAAAACAACCTGATTTTTAAAAAATGGGCCAAAGACCTTAACAGCACCTCACCAAATAAATATGTAGACAGCAAATAAGCATATGAAAAGCTGTTGAACATGTTATCAGAAAAAAAAATTAAAGCCATCATGAGATACCACTACACACATATTAAAATGGCCAAAATCTGGAATACCAGCAACACTAAATACTGAGGAGAATGAGGAGGGAGAGGAACTCTTAATCAGTGCTGCTGGGAATGCAAAACGGTATGGTCACTTTGAAAAACAGTTTACCGGTTTCTTATAAACTAGACACAGGCTTATCATATGATCCAGGAATTGTACTCCGTGGTATTTATCCAAGGGAGCTGAGAACTTGTATCTACACAAAAAAACTGCACATGGATATTTATAGTAGTTTTTTTCATAACTGCCAAAACTTAGGAGCAACCAAGATATCCTTCAGTAGGTGAATGAATAAACAAACTGTGGTACACCCAGACAATGGAATATTATGCAGCAATAAAAAGAAATAAGCTATCAAGTCACAGAAAAACCTAGAGAAAAGTTAAATACATATTTAAGTTTCATTTAGCTTTACTAAATGAAAAATATCAATCTGAAATGGCTATATACTACATAATTCCAACTATATAACATTCCAGGAAAAGTAGTAAAAAGACTAGAGGCTGCCAGGGTTTGGGGGATGGGTGCAGAATGAATAGATGGAGCACAGAGGAATTTTAGGGCAGTGAAAATACTTTGTATGTTACTATAATGATGGATACAGGTCATTCTACAATTGTCCAAACCCATAGAACATAGGGGAACAATAGTATCTGATTCTTAGGATTAGTGAATGAAAACCTGCAAGTACTATTATTATCAATGAATGCCTGGCACCCACTATGGTAACTATTACTCTATTATTATTATTATTATTATTATTATTATTTACTGTATAGTATTAACTCTTCTGAGTTAATTACAGATACATTCAAAATACATCCATTTTATACCTTTTACTGGCAAAATTTTCAATAATACTAGGTGCTAGCAAGGTAAAGAAAGTGATTTTTTAAAAATACAATTTTGGCAAAAATTAATTTGATAGTTATAGTTATATAGTTTTATAGTTATAGTTATTTATATTAATTAGTAATATAAACAACTAAAATGCTATGATTTTAAGTAACTAAAAGATAACCTTGTTAATTCAAATAAGAATTCTAATTAGTGAAATACACAGGATAAACTTTATTTTCCCATTTAATAAGTTTCCTTTGGTGTTATACACAAATGTCCTCTCCTGTAAGATTACATAAATACTGAAAATCTATAAAAGTCCTGTGTTATGCGTGTATATAAAGAGAAAGCATTTAAGAAATTCTCTCATAATAATGCCTCCCTCCCCAAAATCTAGTAATAAACTTAATAAACGTAGAGGATCTGCATGAAGATAACTAGAAAACCTCACTGACAGACATAAAAGATTGAAGGGAATGACACGATGTATTCCTGTATTTGGCAGTTTTAACACTGAAAGATTTCAATTATCTCTAATTTAATATGTTATTTTTTTAACATTTATTTATTTTTGAGAGAGAGACATAGTGAGAGCAGGGGAGAGTGGGAGAGAGAGAGACGGAGACACAGATCTGAAGCAAGCTCCAGGCTCTGAGCTGTCAGCACAGAGCCTAATGCAGGGCTCGAACTCATGAACTGTGAGATCATGACCTGAGCTGAAGTTGAACGCTTAACTGACTGAGCCACCCAGGTGCCCCTAATACGTTATTTTTAAATGATCTAAATGAAAACACTAACACTGGTTTTGAGGGAGTCTGGGGAGAGCATGGCAGCAGAGGAAAAGGGAAGGTGCGACTCAAAAATTCAATGAAAGGTTAAAAAAAATAGAGAATGGTGAAGATACATTTTTAAAATAGCAAGTAATGAGACTCCTCCCAAAATATTTTTTAAAGTACTATAAAATGAAAAAAAAATTAAAGTACTATAAAATGAAAATTCAAATTATCTGACTACGATGTATGAGCAGAGATGAAAAAAACCAGAGTAAGATGTTTGTATATAATGGTGGCATTTCAAATCAATAAGAAACGGTAGATTATTCCATAAATGTTGAAGCATTTGAAAATAAGGCTAAAGAAAATTAAAGAAAAGTTAAAACACTCATGCAAAATTATGATACATATATGATCACAACTTAATTTAAAAGGTGGAAAGTATTAGAAGACACAACAGCTAAAAAAATTACAAATGTGAACATAATTGCCCATTAGCTTTTCAACCTCAAGTCTTATGTTTTTACATGCCTTGCACTTTGTTTCTTACCTTTTCCTGCAGAAAGTCTGAAATCTCAACTATTTTTTAGATGGTACGCTTCTGTTTGCTACTATGCTTATGTGCGTGCTTTACTCTCATATATCACCATATTACGGTAGGTAATTTTCTCTTTTAATTTTTTTATAGTTTTCCTTCTTTCCATGATCAGTGTTCATATTCTAATTTGCTATTGCCAATCAGATATGTATTATGAACAGAAACAGGAATAAAAATAAATCAGCTAATAGATATCTCAGTTTATAAACCATACCTGCCAGACTGCAATAGCAGAAGGGTCTTAATCATGGTACTAATTATTTTGAAAATAAAAGAAATATCAATAGAAAAAAAGAAGAAATACCAAAACAGAGGTCACTGTTCTCTAATAAAAGGAGCGACAACTTGGTAGTTTTAAAATCTTGGGATTTTTTCTAACAGAAGGAACTGAATCTGATTCTCAGTCTTTACTGGTAAAATAGTAAATATTCCAAAAGGTACTGTTAAATCAGTAAGATTGTGGATTTTAAAGTGTTTTGTATTTTTAAAAATTTAGATCAACAAAATGAAAGAAAGGTAAAAGGGGAGAGGAGGAAAGGGGGAAAGAGAAAAGTAAGGCACTAAAATCTGGTGCCATTTTGGATGGGTCTAAGATCAGTTTCCCAAGAGCATCACTGGGATGATTTCAAAAGAGTAATTATTACTCAAAATGATAAATACTATGGTGGCATTATCTTGGCTACTTGCACTTCTCCGGTCCACATCTATTTTCCAATTGGTTCTCTAAACTTATGGTGATTCTATGAGCTACTTGATAGCTCTTCAGTAAGTTAGTTTTTGGCTCAAATCAATCAGATCAGGTTTTTGTTATTTCAACTAAGAACTCACACAAAGATCAAGACCAAAAATAAAGTTACACCTCAGATGTTAGCCACAGGTCCTGCACAAATAACACTGAAAACCAAAAATGTGGCAGTAAGCATCTTTTTAGAGCAAAGAAGAAATATTAGGAATTACCTAGGTGATTCTTAAGTGGAGTACACATCAGAATCATCCAGGAAATTGCTTCAAAACATGCATCTCCATGGCCAACAGACACATGAAACTATGCTCAGCATCCCTCATCAGGGAAATACAAATCAAAACCACACTGAGATACCACCTCACGCCAGTCAGAGTGGCTAAAATGAGCAAAGCAGAGAACTCTAGATGCTGGCGAGGATGTGGAGAAATGGGCACCCTCCTATACTGTTGGTGGGAATGTAAACTGGTACAGCCCCTCTGGAAAACAGTGTGGAGGTTCCTCAGGAAAGTAACAATAGAACTCCCCTATGACCCAGCAATAGCACTGCTAGGAATTTACCCAAGGGATACAGAAATGCTGATGCATAGGAGCACATGTACCCCAATGTTCATAGCAGCACTGTCCACAATAGCTAAAACATGGAAAGAGACTAAGTGTCCATCATCGGACGAATGGATCAAAAAGATGTGGTTTATCTATACCATGGAATACTACATGGCAATGAGAAACAATGAAATCTGGCCATGTGTAGCAACATGGATGGACCTTGAGGGGGTTATGCTAAGTGAAATAAGTCAGGCAGAGAAGGACAAATACCATATGTTTGCACGTATAGGAGGATTAGGAGGAACTTAACTGAGGAACAAGGGGGAGAGGAAGGGGGGAAATGGTGGGGGAAAGGGAGAGAGGCAAACCATGAGGGACTCTTGAATGCTGACAAAAACTGAGGACTGATGGATGTGGGGGGGAGGGGGGATGGGAAGGAGGGCACTTTGGGGATGAGCACTGAGTGTTATGTGGAAACTAATTTGACAATAAACTATTTGGGAAAAAAAAAACATGCATCTCCATGGTTCACAGAAGACAAAATTCAATACTTCTTACATGGCTCAACCTCACTCATAATGAGAGAAATGATACTTAACATTTTTACCAAGAGACTACTACTTTTAAAAAATATATATTTTTTAATGTTTGTTTATTTATTTTGAGAGAGAGAGAGAGAGAGAGAGAGAGCGAGCCTGAATGGAGGAGCAGCAGACAGAATCCCAAGCAAATTCTATGCTGTTAGCACAGAGCCCAAAACAGGGCTTGAACTCACAGACTATGAGATCATGACCTGAGCTGAAACCATGAGTCAGACAATTAACCAACTGAGCCACCCAGGCACCCTCAAGATACTACTTCTTACCTAACTGTCAACAATCCAGAGCTTGATAACATATTTTGGTGAGGCTAATGGAAAATAGGTACTCTCTTAGATATCTGGGAACACAGAACGGTACAGACCCTACCGAGAGGAATCTAGCAATAAATGGCAATTATTACATGTCTTTACTCCTTGACTTAGCAATTTCATTCCAAGATTCTATCTTAAAGACATATAAGTAAAAACAAGAAATGAGATTTGCATAAACCTATTTATTGTAGCACTATTTGTAATAGCAAAAGAATGGAATCCTGGTATCCATCAACAGGATACTAGTTAAATTATTTTTGGTAATCTATTCAACAGAGTACATACTGTGCAGCAACAAAAAGGTATATACCCTGCTATGGCGCAAACTCCAAGACAATACTGTCCAATGAAGAAAAGTACCTAAGAAGTGGGGGGTTGGGAGGGGAGTATGAACCCATATACTATATATATCTGCTTATATTTTCAAAAAGACGCAATGAGAAAATAAACCAAAACTAATAAAAAATGTTTATGTACATTTTTAGGTAAGGGAGAAATGGGGGAGGGGTGGAATGGAGTAACCAGATGTCTCCAAGTGTACCCTGACTTAACAGTTTTAATCCAGAACTACATAAACATTTTACATGCAATTAATAAAAATAAAAATAACTGAAAGCAATAAGCCCAACTGATTATCAACTTGGTGGTTTAACCAAATGGAAAATTATTTTAAGTTACTTTGAAACATGGTATTGCTATACACTCACAGAGAAATCACAAACTGGGCCTGTTGCTTTTAGTAATTTTAATGTTGCCAATCTGTATGCCTGCATTAGGATAAAACAGACAGAACTATGTTAATGTCATTTGGAATTAAGATTTTTGGGTTCAGAGAAAGAGAGAGAGAAATATAAAGTCAAATAGAGAAAGCCTATCATTTTTCTCTTTTTAGTGGAAAATGGTATGTAGGGACTATAGCTATTCTGAATTTGAAAATATCAGCATGAACTCAGTATTTGTTTTTTGCTAAAACATAAACATTTCCTACCCCTGGTCACTGAAAACTCCTAAAAACAACTGGCCTCATAGCAGTAAGTACCATAGGAATAATAGTATCTCTCTTCTTACTCTGGCCTCAATCCCACCCCTCCTGTGGCAAACTGTTTCTAGCATTCTAAGCACAGAGCTGCATATACACACCACTCCTTTCTTATCTCCATATGGTTGTATACTATGCACACTACACCACACCTCTCACTTAATATTATTTTAGAACTTAGTTCCTTTGGATACATATATTTATTTCATTTCATTGTCTAACTAGGATTCCACTAATAATCTTTTGCTATTATAAACTCTCCTTCCCTCCCTCCCTCCTTCTCCCTCTCTCTCTCCGCAATATATATTTTACCTCCAGGAATTTTTTATCTTGCAGATATTTATACTGTTCATATATAATGAATGAATTCGCCTGCTAACCAAGACTCTCTAATCTGCAAATGCTGTTCCCTCTCCCTCTAATGCTCTTTGCTGCCAATCTGAGATGAATTTTGACTCTGCCAACAGTTAAAGTGTTATGTTCTGAGTCCTTCTCTTACCCTATTCTCCTGTGTCTGCAGGCCATCTCTGATCCCAAGCAGACTAAAGATCTTGTTGCATCTAGTTAATAATTACTCTGTATGGAAACTGTCCATATAAAACAAACCTGTCTCAATACTATATAGTAAACTAGGGTCTTATGTTTTCATATATGTAATTCCACTTAAATTCTGGCCAATGAATGGATGACTAGATGAAAAAAGCCCTTCTGCATCATTCTCCATTCTTAATTTTTTTTTTTTTAATGTTTTATTTATTTCTAGGAGAGAGAGAGAGACAGTGTGAGCAGGGGAGGGTCAGAGAGAGAGGGAGTCACAGACTGAAACAGGCTCCAGGCTCTGAGCTGGCAGTCAGCAGAGCCCGACGCGGGGCTCGAACCCACGAACCGCGAGATCATGACCTAAGCGAAAGTCAGATGCTTAACCGACTAAGCCACCCAGGCACCCCCATCATTCTCCATTCTAATAACCATTTAAGAACCACTTCTGTGATGTTTATTCTAATGGCCGAATTCTCCCACCACCAAAGAGGATATATCTTCTTTGCATCCAGCACAGGTTCAATAAATACTTACTGAATAAATAAAATAACCCCTTTAGAAGGTTTCTACCTTTAAGGCCTATTGCAACAAACACACCACAGTATGAAACTAAAAGAAATTTATGGAATAAGTTTGCCAAACTGGATATTAAGAAGGAAGTTTCATCAGGGAATTGCTATTTTAAGTTATTACGAAAATAACTTACCAGTTACCTGTAACTGTAACCTTCCACTGTGGTTATTACTAGTATCAGACCGTGGTGAAGCAGTGGCCATGTCCCAATATTCAGCTTAAACCTATTAAAAAGTTAATTCATTCATGTGTTAGACAAGGAAGTGTAATATTCAATATGATTAAAATAGTTTGAATCAATTAAACTACACCTAATATTTCCACTCATCAAATGACATATTCACGGTTGTCCTCCATTTAAAACTTAGTACTATAAGGATTATAGAATAATATGGCCAATAAACCATATCTAACTCAATGTGGACAAAATAAACGATGATACTAAGAATCTAGGGTTATATATTAATCTATAAAAAATAAACATACAAATAGTTTTTATTATGTAAGATATAATTTATTTATTTTCTTGCTTGCTTACTTATCTGAACCACCTAAGTAAATTGGCCTTTCACTTTTTAATACTTCAATGTGTATTTCCTAATAAAAATCTCTTAAATTAACAATGGAACAATGATCAAATTCAGGAATTTAACTAGTACATCACTATTCTCTACTATACAGTCCATATTCTATAATGTCAAGTGTCGCAAACAAGGCATTATCATAATTTTTTCACTATAGTACCTAGTTCAGATTTATACATACTGCATTTGTTGTCCTGTCTTCAGTAAATCTTACGTTTCTTTATGTAGTTCATTTTTTTCATGTTCTGCTTCATTCCTTCACCTCAATTTTTATTTTAAATAAAATACAAAGCTGAGCTACTTCAGTTTTTTTCTACCTGGCAAATATTTTAAGACTAAATTTCTATCTGCCCTTAAACAACTAAAGGAAGGATAAAGTGGAACATTCTGGTCAAGATTGAGAAAAATTAATGAATATGTTTACCTTGTTTTTCCCTGTTTGTAGTCTTTTCTATGCTCTATTTAGATCCTTCCCCCAAACTCAGGAATCTAATACTCTAAAAATCATTATATTCTCTTTTCACTTATTTATAGTTGGATACATTATGTGCCCGTATATATGTGTGTATGTGCATAAAAAAATAAACACTTGCTTACTATTTGATTAACTAACTTTGGTTAATATTTATTCACAGATTCTGCAGCCTCATCCAGGCCAGTGCTGTTATTCTGCAGATGAGAAAACCAACTCCAGGATTATGTCACCTGCAGGTACATCAGCTGTCATGTTCATAGAAGAAAATCAGTGGGAATAGAAATTTTCGATAATTCATGGACAATGAAGAAAATCAACGGTGAAGGTTTGCAACTGAAGGTTTTTAATTTTAAGTAGCTGGTATACTAAATATTTTGAAAGGTCCTCCTGCTTCAGTGTAAAAGATCCTAGATAAATTAAAACCAGTGTCATTTTCAAACACTGTTTTCAAGAAGTATAAAAAATTATCAAGCTTGCTCCCACCCCATATAATAGCAAAAAATTAAAATTAAAAAAAAAAAAACCCACAACTTTTTAAACTAAGTTGAAATAGAACAGTGAGTAGTAAGCAAAAAATATTTTTTTAACTAGAATATTGCCCTGGATGTGCATGCTGATGGCAGCACTGGGATCAAGAGATAAAACACTGGGTCTGCTGCAAGGTAAGGGAGCGGAGACTCCCACAAGAAGGAAGGGCCCAAGTCAGCTATAACCTGTAACACAGCAAAAGCATATACATATTCTCGCAGGAATGGACCCCAATTTAAGACACTGTGATTACCCAAAATAAAGAGCAACCAATCATGAGCCTACAAAATCAAACTTATAAGAAAACAAACCACCACCACTGAGCAGGAACAAAAAATAATACTCTTTGAGCCTACTTGGACTTTACATATTATGATTATTAATAGTATAGATTAAGTATAAATTTTTAAATATTCAATTTTAGCAATAAAAGATAAAGCATGGTCAAGCAAATAGAGTTGGAACAGTGGCGCTGCATATTTGAAAACGAAACCCAAGAGAATATGTTTAAACTCTTTATTTTAGAATAGTTTCAGATTTACAGAAAAGTTGAGAAGATAACAGAGTCCTCATATACCCCACACCCAGCTTCCATGTGGAGTATATAAGAACTCACATTACTATGCCACATTCATCATAATTAATGAGCCAATCTCAACATTATTATTAACTAAATTCTATAATTTATTCAGACTAGATAGAACTTAAGATTCAGTAAATTTGAATATAAATCTGAAAAAGTCACTTACAAGTAAGTACTGAAACAGATAGAAAATACCAGAGAAAGCCTAAAAGACATGAAAGTAATTTGACATTTATTTCTACTCATATTCCAGAAAATGAAGAAAGAGGAGGTCATACTAGGAGAAAAAAATAAGCAATTTTCTACAAACGATGAAAGACATTTATCCAGAATTCTAAGAAATACAGCATATACATACATACACGTATATGTATACATATAAATATATATGTAAGAGAGATGGGATAAACATAAAGATGTTCACATGTATTCACACAGTAGTAAAATTGCAGGACACCAAAAAAGGACCATGTTAAAAAACAGCCAGAGAGAAGAGATTACAAAGAAAGAGAATCAGGTAACAGAATTCTTAACAGCAACAATAAAAGCATAGAAAGTTGAACAAGCATATCTACCAAGAACAAAGACAAAAATTATTCAACCACTAAAACTTTCTTTGGGATATAGGAAAGACATTAAGAC
The DNA here is from genome assembly GCF_003009895.1 of Hyaena hyaena. NCBI lineage: Eukaryota > Metazoa > Chordata > Mammalia > Carnivora > Hyaenidae > Hyaena > Hyaena hyaena. Next base: position 126,888 of record NW_024081987.1, on the reverse strand, counting down.
ACTGCCAGGAAAACCAAAAGAGAGTTTATCAACAGTAGAACTTTAAGAAAATCTAAAGAACATGTTTCATAAACAAATAAAATTACCACAGAATATGCTCTAAGAGGCAAGGGAAAGATGCGTGAAGAAACTGGTAAGCATACAAGTAAATCTAAACAAATATTGTCTGAGTAAAATAACAACAACATCTTAGTATAGGAGTTAATTATGTAAATCCCTTGCAGAGGGATTATAATCCGGTTTAATTTTAGACTGTACTGCACTTCCAGCAGAATTTTAAGGGTAATCATAAAATAGAAATGAAAGTATAATTTTCAAGCTAGTAGAGTAGAAAAGAATTTAAAAAACCCAACAACTACTAATCGATAAGAAGTCTAGACAGATTAAAAAAAAAAAAAAGCATAAATAACCAGAACTATCAGAACGCATAAAGAGAATTCAAATACAGAAATAATCATAACAATATATGGATAAATTAAAAAAAAAGACACCAAGTAAAGATACTGATAAAATTAAAAAATATGGAAAATAACATGAGACAAATATAAACAAAAAGAAAGCTGGAATTAGTTAGAATAGCAGACAAATAGCATTATTAAGGAAAACAAAGAAAATGACACAAGGCTCAATTCAGTAGGTAGACATAAAACTTTAAATTTGCATGCTTAAAAGAAAATACTCCACAACATAGCAGTCTCAGCAAAAAAGAAGGGGAAGACTATCTCCCCAACAGACTTTCTGGATGAGGATGGTAGCACTGGTGGGGGAAGCATCCATGTCCCCAAACCAGTAAGCAGGACTGATCTGGATGATGTTTCAATCACTTGGTACAGTAATGATAACAGCATGTATAAGACACCTCCAGCTGATCACTACATCATGACCACTGCTTTACAGGCTGCCTGACAACCCATTATTGACCAGAGCCATCTTCCCAAACTGCTACTCTACATGGCTTTTCTAGGGAACACAACTTGTGATGTGACAGAAGTCTCCATTAAGGAATGCTTTAGAGGATTAAATATCAGTGCAGTTCATTTACCATGTGAATCCAGCAACTCAAAGAGATTGAAAAGTTTTGCTTACGTGGAGAATTTGCCTTCTTTGCTCAGTGCCCTGAACCTCAATGAAGAGTTTCTGGTTAACAAAATTCCAGTAGATACTCCTGATCAAGCTCAAGTTAAAGACAAGGATGCTTTTTCTTTTGGCTGAGGAAGAAATCAGGATTCTCAGAAAACATCCACACTGACAGCTTGGATGACTACCTAGAAGAAGTGATGATAGCTGTTAAAGCAAATATGATCATTATGGAGGCCAGGATTGCTAAGATGACTAACACAGCAGAAGTGAATGTAGTAGTGCTACTAACAGATGACTACAGAGGGAGTGGGACCACCATGAAGACCAATATGATAGACATGATGTTAAGTCAAGGAGCTCCAAAGACAATCATTCTGGGGATGATTACAGATGTGATAAGAGGTCTCTCCCAAAAAACCAAACTAAATCTAAAGCTGCAGAGTATTTCTAAGGAAGGGGACTCCTTGGCTGGCACCCTAGTTTAGTGAAGCAGCTTCTATGTTTGGAGCAGCAAAGCCTATTGACCCAGCTCTAAGAGAACAGGGAGTAAGAAAGCAGCTACAGAAGGAACAAGAGAATATGCAACATCAGCTAGATGAACCCAAACTAGAATGACAGCCCTAAAAGAGATACTCAAACTGGCAAACCAAAGAAACTCCAGAACAAGAATGGTCAAGGTCAGGAAATGAGTCATCTCAAACTGGGACTTCCGCTGCATCTATCAGAAGTCAGAGCAGGATGCATGAAGGAGAGAAAGTGAGAAGTCTGGAAAATTAAATACTCAGTAAGGCAGAAGACTGCCACTCTCCAACTTCTAATCCTCCAAACCTGATTAGCTGATGAAGGTAATACTGTCCCCTCCATTAAAAGGGGAAGCTTGGTGAAGTGAAGTGCTAATCCTTGTGCTGATTTCAGAGCTCAGACACAGAAGCAATCTCCCACAAAGCATGGGGGGAAAGTAGCTCCAGCTCAATCATCTCAGAAAGGATAAACCTGGAAAGATGAAAATAAACTAGATGGGGAGTGTCCAAAAAGGTAGAAGTGGGAACTCCAGCATGGCCCAATGGAAGGGAACAAAGACAAACGGAAGGACTCTGAAAGGAAACATGGCAAAAAGGATCAAAATTCTAATTTTGCACCTGAGCCAAAGAAACCTAAAGAATCCAGCCTGTAAGTGCAGTACTGAAAATGTGCTCTCTCTGTTGATGGATAATATTAAAATGAGGGGAAAGGATTATTCAGAATAGACCTCCAGATCCTATACTTTTTCCTACTCTAACTACCCTGAAACATTCCTGAGCAAATCAAACATATACCTAGACAAGACAAAATAAAATTCACCATCTCTTGGCGGCGGGGGGGGAGCCTCAAAGGATTTTTAGAACTACAGGAAGAAATTGACAAACTGGCATTGTCGTGGGTGATCTCACACTACAATTTTTCATAGGTCAAAAATAAAAACAAAATAAACAAGCAGAACTTAAACAGAATCTTATACCCAGTATTAAAAAATAAAACATTCTTGGGGCACCTGGGTAGCTCAGTCAGTTAAGTGTCCAACTCGATTTCAGCTCAGGTCATGATCTCAAGGTCATGAGATCAAGCCCTGCCCAAGTTTCACGCTGGGAGCAGAGCCTGCTTAAGATTCTCTTTCCCTCTCTTGCTCCCCTTTTCCCACTCTGTGCTCACAGGAAGGGAGGGAGGAAGGGAAGACAGAGAGAGAGAGAGAGAGAGAGAGAGAGAGAGAGAGAGAGAAAGACAGACAGACAGAAGAAAGAAAGAAACATGTTTCTCAAGCATTTAAGAGGCATACAAAAAACTAATATATACGCTGGAAGATAATAAAATCACACTGAATTTCAAAGAAGATATATCAATTATATTGTTCCCAGGCTCTGACCATATATAATTAAGTTAAAATATTAATAATGGAAGATAAATTTTATAAACACAAATAGAAAAAAAACTTCTAAATATTTCATAGTTTAGAAGCTATGCTGAAAAATTTTAAAACTACTACTAAGAACTGAATAACAAATATACCATATAAAAATTTGTGGAATACAAAAAAAGTTAACTTAGAGGCAAATCTACACTCTGAAAAACTTACAGTAGGGAAAGAAAAAAGGTTGAAAATTAGTAAGTTAATAAGCCAATCTGTTAAGTTAGAAAGAAATTAACAGATTAAACCCCAAGAAAGTATGGAATAATAAAGAACAGAAACTAATGAAAGAAAAAAAGATGACAGAAAGGATCAACAAGTCACAGTTCTTAGAAAACACTAAAACAGGGGCGCCTGGGTGGTTCAATCAGTTGAGTATCCAACTTCAGCTCAGGTCATGATCTCGCAGTTCATGAGTTCAAGATCTGTGTTGGGCTCTGTGTTGGGCTTGGAGCCTGGAGCCTATTTCAGATTCTGTGTCTCCTTCTCTCTCTGCCCCCCCCCCACTTGTGCTCTGTCTCTGTCTCTGTTTCTCTCTCTCAAAAATAAACATTAAAAACAATTTTTTTAATTAAAAAAAACCACTGAAACAAATAAATGCCTGGCAAGACTGATAAAAGGTAAATAAAATAAAACAAAATAAAAAAGATGAGATGAAATGAAATGAAATGAAATGAAATGAAATGAAATGAAATGAAATAGAAGCCCCAAAATAGACCACAGTATGTAAGGACATCCTCATGTAACAGACACAACAATGCAGATCTGTGGAAATGAGGGACTACTAAATAGTACTGAAATTACCTACATGGAAAAATTAAATTGGATCCTCACTTTACATCATATACAAAATCAATTCAACTTTAAAATTTTTAGAGGAAATTAGAGGAGAAAACTCTTTTGTGCCCTCCTAGAACAGAAGGATTTCATAAACAAGCTTACTAACCAAAAAAGCAAAGCATGACTATTTGGACTACGTGGAAACCAAAAACTTCTGCTTATCATAAAACATTATTAACCAAACTAAAAGACAAACTACAAATTATAAGGTATTTACAAAACATAAAGCTGATTAAAGATTAGTATTTTTTTTTAACATTTATTTTTGAGAGACAAAGCATGAATGAGCAGGGGAGGGCAGAGAGAGAGGGAGACACAGAATCTGAAGCAGGCTCCAGGCTCCAAGCTGTCAGCCCAGAGCCCGATGTGGGGCTCAAACTCATGAACCGTGAAATCATGACCTGAGCCGAAGTCAGACACTCAACTGACTGAGCCACCCAGGCACCCCTAAAGATTAGGATTTAAACTATATAAGAACTTCTATAAAAAAAAATAAGGTAAAACAACACAAGTAGTCAAATGGGCAAAAATCCTGAACAGGAATTTTATAGAACAAGGAAACCTTGGGGCGCCTGGGTGGCTTAGTCGGTTAAGCATCCGACTTTCTCCTGGGTCATGATCTCGTGGTTCGTGGGTTCGAGCCCCGCGTCGGGCTCTGTGCTGACTGCCAGCTCAGAGCCTGGAGCCTATTTCAGAGTGTCTCCCTCTCTCTCTGACCCTCCCCTGCTCACGCTGTCTCTCTCTCTCTCCTAGAAATAAATTAAAATATTAAAAAAAAAAAAAAAGAACAAGGAAAACTGTAAGGTCAATTTATACATGAAAAGATACAGAATCTTATTATTCATCAGAGAAATACAAGACCACATGAAATGTTATTTTTAAACTCATTAGAATGATAAAAACTAGAAACGTCAACAGTACCAAAGAGTGACCCAAAAAAAAAAAAAAAAAGCAGTGGTGGCTCTTAAACACTACTACCAAGTGTTTAAAAAATTTTTTTAAATGTTTATTTACTTTTGAAAGAGAGAAAGAGAGACCGCGTAAGCATGGAAGAGGTAGAGAGGGAGACAGAATCCGAAGCAGGCTCCAGGCTTTGAGCAGTCAGCAAAGAGCCTGATATGGGGCTCTAACTTAAGAAACATGAGCTCATGACCTGAGCCAAAGTCAGAGGCTTAAACTAAACTGAGCCTCCCGGTCACCCCACTGATACTAGGTATTTAAATTGGTAAAATCCTGCTGGTAGGTGTTAAAATTGGTACAATCACTGGAAAAACAATTTGATACTATCCTATAAAGTTCAACATTTGCATGTCCTTCAAAGAGCAATTCTAGGCATATAATACAATAATTTTTGTACCTGTGTGCCAAGTGTAAACATAGTTCAAAATAACCAAAAAAAAGAAAGAAAAAAAGAAAAATAGTCAAATGGTAGAAAAATGGTTAAGTTAATTAGGCTAACACACAATTATACAGCAGTGAGATTGAATGAACTACAGTTGCAGGCAACATGAATGGGTCTTAGAAACAACAGTCAATGAAAAAAAAATACAAATGGAGTTCTGAGTCTTCTTACTCGGGGCCACCTTTAAGATTTAACATTCTCCACTGAGGTCATCTTCCTCTTACTCAGTCCCACCTCTAAGACTTAACATTCTACACTTAGGTCATCAAGAAATATTTCCAGTTCTTAAACACAAAGAAAGAAATGAATTCTTTTGGCAGTTATCATCACCTCATCTTTTGCTATGCATTTCCTTTGAAAATGCCACAATTCCATGATTGAAAAAGAAATCCAAAAACATGGAGGCATAGTGGATTCTGAGCATTTCAAATGCTTATACAATCAACAAACAACTAAATGAAGCCCACTGATGAACTGATGAGGTCCAAAGGCAATCAAATGACAAACTTGTCACTCTTCCAAGGAGTAAACTACGAATCTAATGGAAACATTTCTGCACAAACTAAATAAATTAGTATGTGGAAATACTTCTGCTAGATTTCTGCACTCTGGATAAGGCACTTTATTTTGTATGTTGTACAGCATAACCACAGCCCAAAAATAAATCTCCATAATTATTTACTTATAAATTTGAATGTGCACCCTGAAATTTTTCTATGTATTCTTTTAATACTTGAATATTTTCTTTGGAATATACAAAGATTTGTAAATTAGGTTTTCCTCTTACAATAAGATAACTTTTGTGCAAAGTTTACAAGGCTATAAACAGAACAATTTTTAAACTCAAAACAAAAAAAAATACATTTGTGGAAATACAACTAAAGAAAAGAAGAGATAAGAAAATTAGAATTAAAAAAAAAATTCAGAACAGCAGTTACTTCAGCGGTTGGGGAAAGACAGGACCATACTATGCAGTTACAGAGGTGCTCACAGGTAGCTCTTTAACTGTGTGGGTACTGAACTACTTCTTAAGTGGTTGGTTCCCAAATGTTTGTTTTTATTAACTTCCATATATTACATATAATCTGGCATGTTCAAATTACAGAATTTTTAAAACTTTAAAGAATGCATGGAAGGCAAGGAAGTAGGTAAAGTGTAGATCACTAAATTATCAAGTATGATGGAAAGGGAGTATGTCTACAGCCTGTGAGGGGGGAAAAAAAGGAAAGGCATAGCTTTCACACAGATGATATTATTAGTCTACCAAGAAAAAGACAGTTCTTCCTCTGAACAACGGATGAGGGATCTAAGGAAAGGTGAAGATACTAATTCATTTGGAAGCAGAATAAAAGAAAATTAAAGGGGCGCCTGGGTGGCTTAGTCGGTTAAGCGTCCGACTTTCGCTTGGGTCATGATCTCGCGGTTCGTGGGTTCGAGCCCCGCATCAGGCTCTGTGCTGACTGCCAGCTCAGAGCCTGGAGCCTGTTTCAGTCTGTGACTCCCTCTCTCTCTGACCCTCCCCTGCTCACGCTGTCTCTCTCTCTCTCCTAGAAATAAATAAAACATTAAAAAAAAAAATTTAAAAGAAAATTAAAGGATCTTATTAGTCGATTAGATAGAAAGGTAATAGGCACAGGATTCACTATTTTGCGTACATGCTTCTGGTAATCAGTAACTGAAAACTTAAACTGCAAAACATGACAGAGATGGTTCAAAAAATGGTACCATTTTGCCTTAAAAGGAACACAGCAAATAAAATAATCAATTTTAACATATAATTAGTTCCCACACTTTACTTAATAACAAAGTTGTATGATACTTGAAATATAATGCACTGCCATTTATATTCTTTAATCTGACATTACAATAACACTGTATGAGTAGGGGGTACTAATCTCATCTTACAGATGAGGAAATCATGTCTCAAAAGTGTTAAAAGTCTAGTCATATTTTTTTATGACAATATAAGGTCTAGATTGGTATAATTAATTGTCAATATGTGGAGTCAGAGTGTTAAATATAGTCTTACTTAAAAAAGAAGTTGCTAATCACTTACTATGTACCAGGAACTGTGCTAGACACTGGGGATATAAAGATGAGTAAGACAGGATTCCTTCTTTCAAGGAGCTCATAGTCTAGTGAGGAGACAAACCTGTAAACAAATAAATACCTTCAGTGTTACAGTTACTAAAATAGATGCAAAATGTAAAGCAGAACATCTAGAGCACACAAGAAAAAGTGGATAATCCAAACTATCAGAATCAGGAGTTGTTCACAGAGAAGATACCTTTGAATCAACTGTGTCTTCCTTTGAATGAACTGTGTCTTGAAGTATAATTCTTGAAGAGAAAATTACAGAAAGTATGGCACATTCAGAGAACTATTAGAATGGCTGGAGAATGGAAGATAGGGATAGTATCAAGTGGTAAGGTTAACAGGCAAACTGAGTAATCTAAATTGTACCAGATCCTATGGAATAGTTTATATGGTATTCGAAATATAGCAAGCATAGTAGTTTAAAGTTTATTATTAAGGTAACTGATAGATACCAATAGATTTCAATAACAAGAATCACATTTGAAGGGAATTAACTCTGGCAGCAGCAAGGTTAGATTTAAAACACTGAGTTTATCTGATCAGAGCACTTGGCGGGGGGTGGTACTCAGGTTGTATATAAGATCTTTAACCAGATGGTTATGGGATAGCTGAGGGTTAGAAAAAAAGAGGTGTTCTGAACTACCAAAATTTCCCACTTCTCTGTCTGGGTGGTAAGGGTGCCATAACCAGGATAAGGAGAAGAAGAACAAATTGTGGGAGACAATACAGTACAAAGTTTAAAAGCCAATTCCACAGTCATACTATTTTGATTTCATTTCCAATTCTACCACTTAACAGCTGTGTGACCAAGTACGGCAAAAGGCAAAAACAAAGCCTGAGTTTGTTAAACTTTTGAGCAAACTAGTTATTCATCCAAATGAATTTAGGTTACAACCTATGGCCAGAGTATATGGCCAGTTATATGGAAGCTGATTATGTCCAGCTCGATCCTTTAAAAATGCCACAGAATTGTAGAAGAGTTCATTAATATTCAACTGCAAATAAGAGAGTCCTGAATGTAGATAATGAACTATGCTTCCAGTCCTCCAAAGTTATAGACCTATCAAATCCTCACTTAGAAGGTGTATCTTAATTGCCTGCTTACTTCAAGATGTCATTCTTAAGTCAGAAGCAACATTTAAGAAAAAAGAACAACAAATCTGATCCATTTCGCATGCTATCCATAGTATCAAGACCAGAGAACTACTGTCACATATCTACCTGCCTGAATCAATTAATAAACACCCTTACGGACTACCTAGTCTATAAAGTGGGCATGGTGAGGACACAAAAATTGTAGAAGACAAAGTTTTAGGTAATACTTAGCCTGGTTTTGAAAACAATATTAATACATAGTAAACACTTCAGTAACAAGATAAGATGGTACATAATCAGATGCCAGGGATGTTTCATCTAATGAATGCAGAAGTTGGAAGGTTAGAAAGCCTGCATTTAGACAAAGCTATTACATCAACTGCACAAAATCTAAAACTCACTGGAAGTGGCAAAGATATAGATGAAAAAAGTAGTTTCCCTGCCCCTAAAATACCCAAGATTCAGCAACTCTAAAGCAGAAATAAGTATTTCATAAAAGCATAAACTGGGGCGCCCGGATGGCTTAGTCGGTTGGGCGTCCGACTTTCGCTCAGGTCATGATCTCATGGTTCATGGGTTCGAGCCCCGCGTCGGGCTCTGTGCTGACAGAGCCTGGAGCCTGTTTCAGTCTGTGACTCCCTCTCTCTGACCCTCCCCTGCTCACGCTGTCTCTCTCTCTCTCTCTCTCTCTCTCTAGTCACAAAAAAAAAAAGCATAAACTACAAAATAGGAGATTAAATTTTAAATAATACAGGAATGTTACTTCTATATAAGGTCATTCATAAAAAGATATTATTGATCATTTCAATGAACTTATAAAATGGGAGACAGTAAATAAGACGGTGACTCATACTGACTTGCCAGGACCATTTAGTTTTTAGTTCTGCTACCTGGGAAACCTTTTGCTTCAGGACACACTGGGGTGAGTATTTGGTAACTTCCGTAAACAGTATAATGGCTCTTTGTAGGCAGCTTTTTTGATGTACCTCAAAGAGATTTTTCTTACAGAATCCTGTTATAATAAAGCACAGTCCCGTTACATTTTATATTTCTGTATGACCTAAATATTCAGAAAAGAAACATCAACTTTACAGGGACAACTCATCAGTGGGCTTCAATACCACTGGGACTGCATGTTGAGTGAAGGGAAAAGGAAGGGGCAAGAAGCTTTCTCAATACCCAGTATCTTTTAGCCATCAGAATTGTTTAGTTTTACCAAACTCCAAATAACTGCTGCCCTGTGGTCTCCTAAGGATCCAAAGGCATTTCCAACTTCCTAATCAGGCCCACAGTTCTTCCCTGCACCACGCCATCACCCCCACTCCTATCTCGACATCTATGCCAACAACACCCTGCCCTTGTATCCCACCAGTGCATCTCATTCCACTGACCATCAGGGCTGACCCCATATTTGTACTACGCATGCTCCCTTTACAATCTGTCCACTTAGCCCAGGGCCTCCAGTCCCTCCAGCTCCCCTTCTTCCCCACCAGTGCCTAGTGGCAATATTAAGATAGGGAAAAAATAGGCAGAGAGGGAAAGATTAGGATCTGAGGCCCTGGGTGGGGAAAAAACACATATTTTAGAACAATGCTGGGAATGTCTGACCACAGTAAGCTCCCTCGGGCCTTAAGGTCTCTCTCTCTTAAGAATGTATAGGAGCCCCTGGGTGGCTAAGTTGGTTAGATGTCCAACTTTGGCTCAGGTGATGATTTCACAGCATGTGAGTTAAAGTCCCGTCTGGGCTCTGTGCTGACAACTCAGAGCGTGGAGCCTGCTTCAGATTCTGTGTCTCCATCACTCTCTGTCCCTTCCCTGTTCACATTCTGTCTCTCTCTCAAAAATAAACAAACATTTTTAAAAAATTAAAAAAAAAAAAAAAAGAATGTAACAGACATCACCTATTCCCCCTCAGGTTTTCCTCAGGAACTTGACAAAAGATCTGACTAAAAATAAGTAGACCATTAAACCTTATGACCCACGAGGAATGGTATTGCCATGGCCACCCTTCATACAATGGAATCAAGCCAATCAGGAATGGACAACCCAGCACCTAGAGTTATCCAGCCAATAAAGGTAAACCTGAGAAGGAACAAGGGGGAAGGGAAGGTGGGGTGGTTAGAGAGCTTTCCTACTACTCTTACTTTCTGCTCTTATACTCTAATAAACTTTTGCCTGCTGCTCATTTTGTGTCCATCTTTTCATTCTTCGATGCAGTGAGACAACAAACCATGGCTACTGAGGTAAAAAAAAAAAAAAAATCCTGCCAATAATATTGTCACTATTTTACGTTTTCATTGCACTTCACAGTTTCAAACTGTCACATACAATTCTGTTTGGGATGGAAGCTGGCTGATTTTTTTTTTTTAATGTTTTATTTATTTCTGAGACAGAGAGACAGACAGCGTGAGCAGGGGAGGGTCAGAGAGAGAGAAAGATACAGAATCCGAAGCAGGCTCCAGGCTCTGAGCCAGCTGTCAGCACAGAGACCAACGGAGAATTGGAACCCATGAACCATGAGATCGAGAAACCAAGGCAGGCTCCATGTTGTCAGCAAGAGTCCAAACAAAGAGACAAAGGGTCACTTAACTGATTGAGCCATCCAGTTGCTCCATGAAAGCTAGCTGATTTCTTAAGAAGTTTACTTGTCCACATAGACCTATCTATGTAAGTATCACTCGTTAATCCTCTTCAATGCAAAACACAGAAACATCACCCTCCTGATAATTTACAAATGCCACTGAGTAAAAAAAGAATGAACACTTCTAAACTGTCGTTCCAGTGACTTTAAAAGCACTTGGCAATATCTACCAAAGGACAAATAAAAATGGGCACCTATATGTACTTTTTAACTTCTGACTATAGTTTGGTGTTTATTTTAATCTAAAAATGCCTATCTAATCACAGGCTCTAATAAACTCATCTTTCCTCCATCCTTCTGTACTTTCAATTTCAAAGTTTCTTTTAGTGCACTATATTTTGGAACTTTACAAGAGCATAAGAAGTCTTTTTCTTTTTAATGAGAAAAATGTATTTATCTTCAAAATGCCAAATTTCCTGAATCAGTATCTCCCAACTCATTATTTATCTCCACTCAATTTTAGATTTTCAACCAGGAGATAAATCCATTAGTTTTCTCCAAACGTTTTGGTTCTGTTTTCAGTCATCCTTCAAGTTTTATCTCTACTTTTCCAACAATACAAGTCTAGTCCTCTTGACTTTTTTTCCCTAGATATAGCTCACATCTCCCCGTTTCATAAATTCATTCTCTATTTTATTATTTCATTTTCTGTGTATAGTGAATTTATATTCAACTGTATCTTTTAAGTGTTATTTCTCTCAATTACACAGAAAATCTGCTTTACAATAAACTTCTCAAAATTTTCCTCCACTAATATCTTATGCTGCCACTTCAAGCTAATAAGCAAAAACAAAATGAAAATCTTATACTGAAATGTCCTATATACATCACAATTTTAGGTTTAAGCACTAAACCTTGACCTATCTGTAGATTCCCTTATTGCCAATTTTAACCATTTCCAAATACGTGAACTCTTTGCTCTCAAAATTACTGTGACCAATCTAAACTAATGGTTATACAGTTATTACAAACTTCTTTCCCTTCTTCAAAATCAACAAACATTCATAGTAACAGTGTGAATGTTATGAGGTAGTCAGAAGCCTAGCTGAATTTTTATCCTATGTCTCTTCAAATTATCATGGCACACACCCTTATTAACTGCTGCCCATTAATTTCCTGCAATTTACTTCCTCATTGCTCTTCACATAAAATTCACTCTCTATTTACAGAAATTCAGGTCCAACAGCTAATCAAACTACTAAATTCTCTTTCTCATTCTATTTAGTTCTAATTAAGTTACTTCTTGATTCTGGTTAATTCCAATTCCATCCTTGACATCAAATCAGCCTTGTATCACAGGTAGGAGGGCTCCAATCCAAGCACAAACATGATCACAGTAACTTAACCTGAGAAATAATTACAAGATAGTTACCTACCCAAGTTAAACTTAACCAATCTTCCTTTCAAACAAAATGCTTTTCATATAAACTTCCAGCGAGCAAAAATGTACAGGGTCTTGTCTATAAGGAATGCAAATTCCTTCCAAAAAAGGTAATAAATAATTAATGATAGAATTTGGACAGTAGACTAGAGGTTAAACTAGTATGAGACACCAAAGCAAAGGCCAGTCCAGAGGATCAAATATCAAAGATATTTCTATCCTGAGCTGAAATACCATTTTGCTTTTTTTCCAAGCCACAGGTTAACAATTTTTTTAAAAAGTACATTTACTACAAATTTAATATAAAACTCTAAATACCTAGTAATGTTTGAAGTTACAAGAAACACAAGTCCAGTCCTGTCAACAACTAAATTGTCACTTATAGAAGGCTTTCAGTCAGCTTGTGGTCCAATTACTTCTAATGAGATGGAATGGAGAGGATGAAAATAAGAAACTATCATTAAGCAAAGTCTAGTTTGAATTTGGATTTAAATGTCTATTCCCACATCTATTAAGAGGCAGTGAAACAGTGGTTAAGAGTGTAAATTCTGCAGCCAGACTGTCTAGATTCAAACCTTAGCTTCACTTGACTACTATGCTCAACTTTTGGCAGGCTCCTTTACCTCATAATGCTCAGTTTTTACATCTATAAAATGAAGGTAACAGTATCTACCTTATGAGTATATTGACAAAGCACTAAGAAAACTATCTGGCACATGATAAATGCTTAATAAATAAACTGACAGATCTTGGACAAGTAATTTAACCTAAGTGGCAAATGACCTAGGTGAGATCCAAATAAGTATTTTGGGAACTATAAAGGCTGTATAAATGCTCAATTATTAAAAATATAACATATGAGAGGGAGGCCTGGGTGGCTCAGTTGGTTAAGCATCTAATCCTTAGTTTCAGCTCAGGTCATAATCTCACAGTTCATGAGTTCAAGCCCCACATCAGGCTCTGCACTGACAGTACTGAGTCTGCTTGGGATTCCCTCTCTCTTCATCTCTCTGCCCCTCCCCTGCTCGCTCTCTTTCTCTCTCTTAAAAATAAATCAGGAAACTTAAAAAAAGCAACATTAAATATGAGAAAGAGTAAAAAATAAGACATTTACCTAGTCCTACTATATTTACTGCAATTTTATCAGTTAATTTTTCTGAACACTGAGATTATCCTTTTGAAACTTAATGCTATGGCCTTTTGAGACCCTTGCCCCATCTACTTTATTTTAAATAACTTTTGGCAGACATTCTTATAAAATCATACTACATGCAATCCTGTCCAAGTACTGTCTTTAAAAATGAAGTATACCCTCCTAAGTTCCAAAGTGATTACATGCTTACACCACTTTCACTTCCTAAGATAGTGCTTTCCTCCACCCCCCACTCATAACCAAGTCTCTCTTAGCCACCATACAGATGTGGGGCTCATGTATTACAAAAACAAACAAAAAGCAAACCAGTCAAAACAAGAGCAGTAAGAAGAAAAAAAAACCAAAATGACAATAAAAACGGGGGAAAAACACCTGTCTTCTCAAAAGAATAGCCAACCTTCTTTCTTATCTCCTACTCACTCTTCTACCCATGCAATTTGGTTGCTGCCTCAGTACTGTATGAAGTATTTCCCCCTCCTCTTCCATGTCCAAACAGTAGCTACTTGCTATCTATTTTTTCCAGGACCTCTCTGAATCATCAGATAATGGTTCATTCACTAAACACTGCCTGGGCCTCCACATTCTCGCTACAAAATCCTGACCCAAGTCTCTCATTTAATATTTCTAGCAAAAGAAAAGCAACTTACCATGGGGCAAAAAGGAGCTTTTAATAAACAAACCAGATGTTAGGCATTTCTTTTAATAATTTTTATGGATTAAGTCATTCAGCATATATACACCAAATGTGTCTCCAGGTAATCTGTTAAATAGTAATGTGTTAAATCATCTAAGATAAGCGCTCTGCCCTCAGTGAGCTTATAAATTAGCAGTGGAAACAGACACAGAAGTCAGCAGCTTTAGGCTCACTGCAGAGTACTATACAGAAATACAAAAAAGGAGCACCTAAATCAGATTTGGTGGGAAGAATTATCAGGAAAAGCTTCTAAGAGATGGTAACAGTAAGAGGTAAAAAGAGAAAACTGTTTACTTGACAATATGGACGCCAGCAGGCACTTAGCAAGAGTAATTTTAATAGAATGGTAGGACCAGAAGCTAATGGCTTAAGAAACCAGTGTTTAGATTTTTGACTGTGAAGGAAAAGATATGTATAGGCTTAAAGGGATGTATGCATAGGTTTGTTTTTAAAGATGGAAGAGACTTGAACATATTTTCAGACAGGAAGAAGCTGAAGTCATAGAAGAAATGATGGTTCTAGACAAGATCTCTGAGAAGGCAGGGCTAGTTGAGACTTAACATAGAGGTACAGACATGCCTTACACTGAGGCTAGGCAGAGAAAAGAATGGGTGAGAATACAGATATCTCTGAAAGTGGGAAGAAAGTTAAAGAGGTTTTGCCTACGCGCGCCTGGGTGGCTCAGTCAGTTAAGCGTCCGATTTCAGCTCAGGTCATGATCTCATGGCTCGTGGTTTCGAGCCCCGCATCGGGAAGCCTGTTTCAGATTCTGTATCTCCCCTGCTCATGCTGTCTCTCTCTCTCTCTCAGAAATATATAAAACATTAAAAAAAGATATATATTTAAAAAAATTTTTTTTAAATTAAAGAGGTTTTGTCTACATATTTCCTCAATGAAGGAGGCACTCCTTGAGACACTGGGAATACAATGCATTCCCTGTTTGAAAGAGGGATGCAGCTAGGTAAGGAATTCAAGACAACAGAGCAGAGACTTAGGTCCAGGGGAATAGTAGCACCAATCCCTACAGACATGTGAGTATTTTTCCAACTCATTTTTAATAGTTCATGCTTAGAAGCAATGACACTAATTGTTAGAGCCGTTCAGAGTTTAGGTTCCAAAAGAGAAAAGGGCATACTGTAGCTACTATGGAACTACTTCTGGTTATTCAAATGTATCATGTATATATATACTCTTGCCACCTTTATTTATTAAGATTCAGCTAGAGAAAACAACATAATTATTAGTCTCAAGAAAAGCTCTTTACTCACATCTCACTAATAACAAATACTTCTAATCCACTCTAGTTTTCCATACCCTGGCTGCCATGTCAGAATCACCTGGGGGACCATGCACAGTGGGGGCTCAAGGTGATTCTCACAGAAACATTTGGGTACTCTCAAACCCTCATCTACCTAATTTCTAATCATCTTTCATGATTTTGCTCAAGTGTCATACGTCCAATTTTGGACTAGTTAGCTGCTTTGTGTTTCATAGCATTGGAACCATGTTTATTTCTTTATCTCCCCCATTACATGGAAAATTTCTTTGTTACAACTCATCTTTATCATTCCAGCCTGTTGCCTAGTGCTCAGCCCTTACTAAATATTCAATAAATAAAGATTCACAATTAATAAAACATTAACCCTGTAGAATTGGCTAGTGTGGTTAGGTTAAAAAAAAAAGTACTCATATAGCACAGAACTAAAACCTTAAGATATTATAAAGAAAATCCTATAAGATCCTATAAACCTCCTATACCCCCTCCCATCTTTGCCCTGGTAATCCATGTCTGCCTCACCAATATGATTTCTCACCAACGTAATCTGGACCCACCCACTGTGGACCCACAGTCCACAACAACAGTTCAATACAAAAATATCCAATACAAAAGTAAAACATACATGTTAACTAAAATGCTCATTTGACTTATTAAAGACTTCAACATCCACAAGTACATAAACTTTAATGAAAGTTCATTAAACCTGAAAACTTCAAGCCCTAACTAAATATTCAAAATAATTCAGAAGTTATATACTAATCCCCAAATTACACATCAATTGGATTCTAAAAGTCTGGGAGAAAGATAGCTGCTTAGAACACAGCACAATTTTTCCCACAGAAATGTTATAAATGGTGGTAAGATACCAAGCAAGACCAAGCCACAAAAGCCTACCAGACCCATAATAGCTGAACCACTTACACTGTATAAGGAAACCTTTTGTTCCACAGAGATGTTTCTGAGCTTCCACAAATACTTATTTGTGTGTATATGCATTTTTCCTGCAAAAATCAAAGCAAAATTCCAAAATAAATTTCTGACACTGAGAAAAAGTACCAAGAGCATTGTGCATGGAGCCTGACACACAGTAAATACTCAAAAAGTTATAGCTATTTTTATCCAGAATTCTTGATTTCTACCTTGTGTGCTTCTCAAAATAGCTTTTATTTTTCTCACTATATCTGCAATGGTAAATTCCAAGAATGCAGGACAAATCCTCACCATCTTACCTACTCTGCCTACCACAAAGCCTGGCACACAAGAGTGTTTAATACTTATTTGCCAATGAAAGATAATTAGTATCAACCGAATCTCAAAACAACTAAGTAAACCCAGACTTAAAACCAAATGGCTTTATTTACTTTTTAGGTGCTCTTTTAAATGAACCATCATACTTCTCGAACTGATTTTCTTCCTTTTAAAATTATCATCAAAATGAAAAAAAAAGTGTAAAAGTCCACGTAGAAAATATTCCTTCAAGAATCACCAGCTAAGAAAACACTTCTCTAGGCAACAGTCTCACTAAATGGCACAGTGAGACAGGGTATCTAAATTTCTCTGGGCCATGGTAATCCTATTAAAAAAGCACAGAACATTCTGAGATTTTCTAGCTCACAACTGCTTGTAAAACACTGCATATTTCATGAGAACATAAGAGTAGCAATCATCCATAATCTCTCCACCAAACCAACCCACAACTTTCAAAGTATTATTTTCTTCCAATACACTTTTCTTTTTTTTTTTTTTACAAAGTTGCAATCCTAGTGTACAAATCATTTTGTTTTCTACTCCCCACCCTCATTTACAGTAAGAACAGCCTATTACAAATTTGACTGAGCCTGTGACCAACATCAGAGAAAGCTAATTTATGCTGATAGCTTTAAAAACAGAACTTTGGCAACAATTTTCTTGAAGGCCACAAGATGGTGATATTGCTCCATAAAATGCACCTTTTAAAAAATACATACTTTAATACATTATAGTAACTTCCCCCAAAATGCAATTAACAGTTTCTTCTGCTGTAAGCTAGGGATATCAAAAATATTTGTACTTCATTTACTAGAAAACATTAACGAGGACAAAAACATAGGAAATTTAGCAGCAATTATTGTAATCAAGCTAAGCAGTGATGGCCCTTAAAAACAAAACAAAACACAGGACTTTGGCACTGTTACTGTATCTTTTATTACACTAACCTTTCCTCCTCTCCTTGCTCCATTCCCTTCCTCAGGTCATCATAAAAAAGTGAAACACAGTTTTACTTATGCACTGACTAACTTTATTTTTCATAATTATTCCTAATTTAGAGAGTTGATTCCTATTTTTCTGTTTTAAAAGTACTGACACTATTATTTATTTACATCAACAAAAGAAAAGTACACTAAAAAATCAGTAATGAGAATGAGATACCTCTTCTAATTATAATTTTTCTTTTTTTTTTTAATGTTTTATTTATTCCTAGGAGAGAGAGAGAGAGAGAGACAGCGTTAGCAGGGGAGGGTCAGAGAGAGAGGGAGTCACAGATTGAAACAGGCTCCAGGCTCTGAGCCGGCAGTCAGCACAGAGCCCGACGGGGGGCTCGAACCCACGAACCGCGAGATCATGACCCAAGTGAAAGTCGGACGCCCAACCGACTAAGCCACCCAGGCGCCCCCTCTAATTATAATTTTTCAATTTCTCATAATATGCAGTATTATGTTTACGTGGCAAAATACCAAAACTTTTCAAGTAAACAATTTTTGTATTTGATAATTTTTCCCCACCTTACTGAATATCAGCAGGAAACAAATTTCCCACTCTTGTGCTGCATTACATTAATTAAGAAAATAAAATTTAAATAACACAGAGCATCTTAAAACTGGAGTTCCAAACTTACAGAATCAACTTACAGGAATAAAAAGAGCGGAGTAAATACTTCCTAACCGGAAGTCTAAGATGACAGAGTGAAACTACCTGGGACAATGTGCACTTACATGGGGTGTCTTAAGTGACACAGAAACACAGCCAGTCTTAAATCTGGAATCTGAATCAGGTCTCTGACTCCAAAATTACTAAGTATAACAGTTACCATTTATTGGGCTCCTATTATTTATCAGTGACATTACCAAAAAAAAAACAAACCACCCCATGTCTAATGTTTTCAATTACCCTTCAGAGTCATTAATTATTCCTACTGACAAATGAAGAAAATTGGGCTTTATGAATTTATCACCCAGGGCCATAGGACTAGTTGAAAGTTAGGATTTTGAACTCAGATCTCTTGGGCTCAAAGCCAACACTCTTTTTACTACATTTCACCACAAAAAAATTGAATATAAAAAATAAAACGCTGGGGCACCTGTGTAGCTCAGTTGGCTAAGCAACCAACTCTTGATTTCTGCACAGGTCATGATCTCACAGTTAGTGAGTTTGAGCCCCACACAGGACTCTGCAGACAGAGAGGAGCCTGCTTAGGATTTGGACTCCTCTCTCTGCTCCTCCCCCCACTTGCTCCCTGTATCTTTCACAAAATAAAAATAAACTAAAGAAGAAAAGAATGCTGGGGTCCTTGGGTAGCTCATTTGCTTAAGTATCTGACTTTGGCTCAGATCGTGATCTCACGGTTTGTGAGACTGAGCCCCACATCTTGCTCTGTACTGACAGCTCAGAGACTGGAGCCTCCTTTGGATTCTGTGTCTCCCTCACTCTCTGCTCCCCATCCCCCACCTCTCTCTCTCAGAAATAAAATAAAACCATTAAAAAAAAAATGCTGAGCTAAACCCATGCCTTAAACTGAGCATTTTGCTGTACCTGACAGTACCATTCTCTTATTTTATCACTTAAAGATTAAGCAACTTAAAGTAGGGTGGTTTGTGGGGCTTCTAACCTAGTCACTAAAAATGCTGTTCTAAAAACTGAAAAAGAACAAGTAATCTAAAAAAGATAATGTGTAAAGTGTAAACATACTAACAATGAAAGAGGTAAGCTGTTGGAATCATGGTTAATAAATCACTCCATGTATTCTGAGAAAAACATCCAGGGAAATATAACATTCCCACTTTTGCAAGGATCAAACTTAATGTAATTATATTATGTACAATCACATATTTTAAAATGATAAAAAGATTTCCATGAATAATTGGTTGAGTGTTTCAAAGTACTGTATTTTAATAGTATAATACTAATTTCCAGACTTTTCTCCTTTGAATCCAAAATTTTTTAACGTTTGATAATTTTCAAATATACAGCAGCTGCTACATCTCATGAAAGTTTAGAGCTGAAGCTGAGAGGTGATTAAGATACTTACTCAGGGACACAAAGCTTCTTAATGTCAGCCCCAACCTAAGTCTGCTGATGAGGTTAGTGCTCTTCTGCATTGCACTGCTAAGATATCATGACCCAAAGTTAAGTTCACATCAAACGGTTCCTGATTGTTTCTTATTAAAGATTCTAATTTACTAGCATTTAAGTAGCCAAGGAAATTTCCTAATTCTTCAATTCCAAAGTGCGAATTTCTAGTGTGAGAAGAGCATATTAGGGTAATGTAATATAGAGAACTACTTACAAAGTAGGACAGATGTAGGGCCAAACTTCAACTCTCTTTGTATATATTTAAACCCCCTGAGTCTCAGTTTACTTATCTGTAAAATAAGGATACTAACATGGTTTTGAGAAGGAAATAAAGTGTTAATTAACACCAACTCTAGGAAACTAGAATTGTTCCTAGAATCTGGAATACAAAAAGATGTGCCGGGAGTATTCATTTCCTAACACTATTCTATCACCACCACCACTCTTGCCATACTCTCAAGACTCTGAGGCAGAGAAACTCCAATATTGTTCTACCATACTTCCACAAGAGTAGAGGACAGGAGGATAAGAAAGACATTTCAGTCACATGCCCATGCTGCAAAATGATACACAGCAAAATCCCCCACATCTGCAGTAAAGATCAGATCAAAATAGCTTTTAAGCGCTTTAGAGAAATATAGTACTGCTAAATTTTTTTGTTATAAATACACAATTTCAGGATTTTTAAAGCTACTCAAGTAACTGACACACAATGTTGATTTACTATCTACTAATATTCTTACTAAGAATTTTAAAGCAGGCTGCTAAGTATAAGTTTCCATCAAACATCCTCACTCTTAGAGAAAAGTATCAGAATCAAAAATACACAGAAACTTTCCAAAATGAGAAAATCAACCAAACAGCTAAAACTTTACCCCTAGAATAATGTAATTCTTCTCATGCTGAAAATACAGTAGAAATACAGGGACAGTTATTTATCCACAAATCTAAAACCCAGAGAACTATAAAAACGTACAGCAACTTCATAACTCATTTGGTGGCAAAAACTAAACTGACTTGGACTCATTTAACAGCAAAATCTGACTGGATGTGTGGCCACACATTACTTTATCCATACTTAAAAATTGTCAAGAAAAGTATAGGGCGCTGCCCTATATTTCACTGGGGTTTTACCTAACACAGCGTATGGAGTGCATTACCATTCTAAATTAAAAAATAAATTCTGAGACCTATCTGCCATCAACAAGGTATTATGAACCCACCCTATTTACTTATTTCTAAGTGCCAGGTTTAAGTCACACAAGAAAACTATGAATTAGGTATTATTACTACTACTTTACATATGAATACCTAGTTTACATATGATAAAATTAGGGCTTACTCCAAGGTTAATTTGACCAAAATCACTTGGCCAATAAAGTGTGAGAATTCAAGGTGTCTGGGTAACTGGACTGGACCACAGTTAAGCATCTGACTCTTGATTTCAGCTCACATATTGGATCCCAGAGTGGGTTGTGGAATGGAGCCCTGCATCAGTTCCATGCTGGAGGTTCTCATTGCCTGTCTGCCCCTCCTCTGAATGCTCTCTCAAAAAAAAAAAGAAGATGAAGAAGAAAAGAAAAAGAAAAGAGGTGGCTCAGTTGGTTAGGCATATGACTCTAGATCTCGGCTCAGGTCATGATCTCAGGGTTCTTGAGTTTAAGCCTCGCATCAAACTCTGCACTGATGGCACAGAGCCTGCCTGGTATTCTGTCTCTTCTTCCCTCTGCCCCTCACCTGCTTGTGCTCTCTCTCAAAATAAATAAATCAAGTTAAAAAAAAAAAGTGAAAAAAAGAAGTGGGAAAACTCAAATCTAGGTTTGCCTTACTTTAAAGGCCTAAGCAATTAAATAGCTAACACTTTAAAGGAAAATTAAATCACACAAAAGTTTAAACAAGTTAGAATTATCAAAACTTTCAACTTATAACAAAGAAATTCCAGAGTATAATGTATACTTTCCATCCTGGGTATTCACATATAAATATTGACAATATTATTTCACAGGACAAAAGAGATGAGTTTATTGCTGTTTTTCTCCCCAAAGCACTAGCCACTAAGTCAGTGAAAACAAACACAAAAACAGTATGTTCCTCAAACAAATGCCAACTAATCCTTTTCACTCAAATTTAGAAAGAATCACAGGTCTGGCATGTTCTGTGTGGGTTTTTTTTTTTTTTTAACCACAAAATGTACTAACACAATAAAAGTATGGTTGATATAAACATAAATTAAGTTTTTCCAGGAATAGCCCAAACTTAAAGATCTGCTCTTCCACTAACGGATATGGTCACAGGACTGAGGATGGTTTAAGTGACACAGATCCAGGCTGTCTCAAACCACTGACTTAAATAAAAGTTAGAGAAAATAAGCATCAACTTTTTTTCTTGACTGATCAATTAAAAATTGTATCTTTTCTCATAACATTTTACCCAAGTCAACACCCTTAAGCTAAGCAATGGCTTTCCCCACAAGGGACATATTATGGTCCCCATCCAACCAACTTCCTACCCAAATGACCAAATTCTAAACTTGGCGTACTTCAATCAAAATATCTATTTTGAGTTATTTTCACTAAATGAAAAGCAATTAGACTATTTGAAAATTATAATATCTAATTTAACTGTTTCAATAGGCATTTTTTAAGAAGAAATATCTTTATTTATTTTGAGAGAGAGAATGAGTACAAGCAGGTTAGAAGCAGAGAGACAGACATTATACCAAGCAGGCTCTGCGCCATCAGCACAGATCCCAGTGCTGGGCCTGAACTCAAGAACCATGAGATCATGACCTGAGCTGAAATCAAGAGTCAGACTCTTAACTGACTGAGCCACCCAGGCACCCCAAGAAGAAATACCTTTACTCAAAAAGAATGTCTTCTTTTGTAGAAGCATGAGGAAACTTTTTTTGAACAAGGAAGCCTAATGGATGCTTCTTGCACAGTTACTTCTCCTGTCTACTACTTACATAATCACCCTGTATCAGGTTTCTATAGTTTGTTTGGATCAAGTCATTGGCAATTATCTTAAGCCTCTTTAAATATCTGAAAAGGTTCAGATGTTAAGCTCTCTTTTGTTTACATTATACGTGTGTGTTTAATGAACACTGTAGCTTTAAAAATGGTCTCAGAACACTAGAACCCCAAATTACCAATTCAGTTTCTACCAGCAGTTCTCACACTAGTATGTATAAAATCATCTAAGATATTTATTAGTAATGAAGATTCTTGAGCTCCACTACCAAGGACCATACCAGAGTTCTCAAACAGTATTCAGATATCTTGTTTAACAAACATCCCAGATGACTACGATGTAGGGGCTGTGCACTGACAAACACTGTTCTATACTATAATTCATCTACTGATGGTATTAACAATTTCTTGCTCTCAAACTGCACAGCCAAACCATCAACAACAGAAACTGCCAGCCATGTTGAGCCTGTATCCTTCTCAGATTCATTCTTAACCTTTTAGCAACTTATGTAAGTTAAAACGTGAGATCAGATCTACTGCTCTGCTCATGCCAAAACTAATCTAAAACTATCTTAGAGTTGAAATGAGTGGCTCACAGAAAAGTGGATTACTTGTTTGAATTTTACTTATTAATAATTGTGAAGAGCAATAAAAATGACTTAAGAGCTGCTGATGTCTCAGGGACCAGCCTTCCTGCTTTACAAACATTATCTCAATTAATCCTTACAAAAATCCAGTAACAAAAATATTCTCTACATTTTACAGAAGAAACTGAAGCAACACTGCTACTAAGCAGCATTGACAGAAGTCAGCTCCACCTGACTTTAAAGGTACAGCTCTTAACATCCATGCCAAAATGCCTTTAATTCTTAAATTTTAAGAGTGCTGCAATCTAGTTTATTACATCTTTGGTAAAGTATGTCCTATTTTATGCAGAGCAAGTTCATTTAACTAATTCTCCTTCCCACACTAAGCACAAAAAATAGTACAACTTGGCAAGCTGGGGTTAACATATGACCAGAGTATCCTACTTCAAGTCAGGACTCAACAGTTTGCTTCCACCCACCCTCTTGAACCGTAATTATGAGTATACTAAACAGCTATCAAAAGAACTTGTTTTTCTTAAATAAAAAAGCACACCTACAATTCTGTTAATGCTAGTACATTTCTGAATTACCCTGAAGAATCATAGAGAAACACCTTAAGGTAATTCTATCTGTCCCCTTCTTTGTGCCCTACCCTTTCCTATTTATATAAATCCTGTTTCTTAGTACATTCAATTACCAAACTCCTCCCCACAACAGCTAACAAATTTGCAGAGATTTATTTGCACTACGATGTAGCAGTTCATATTTCAGTATACATGAAATGCTTCAAATCTACCTAAATTCTTTATTTTTTTTAATGTTTATTTATTTTTGAGGGAAGAGAGAGTGTGAGCAGGGGAGGGGCAGACAGAGAGAGGAAGACACAGAATCTGAAGCAGGCTCCAGGCTGTCAGCATAGAACCGGATGCAGAGCTTGCACCCAGGGTTGGCGAGATCATAACCTGAACTGAAGTCAGACGCTTACCCAACTGGGCCACCCAGGTGCCCCTCTACCTAAATTCTTTAAATGAAATACATTGATTCATTATTCCATTCAGAAGCTATAACGTAATAATAATGTAACACTCATCTTCTTCATCCCACAGTTAGTCATAACATTATAGATAACTTAACTATAAAAAAAAAACAAAAAAAACACCAAGACTAAGATAAACTGATAATGCAATGAAGATAAGGTGAGAAAAACCCAGCTAAGTATTCAATGAATGAATCCACCTGTTCCTGAAAAGGAAGAGTATTACTTTCTGCCTTATATTTCCCGACTGAGAGAAAAGTCCCATCCCAGTCTCCACAAGTGTACGCTCTCCACTGTAACAGCTCCTCTCCAAGGAAGAGTAGCTTATCCTAACCTTTTCCCAAGACATTGCAAACAAAATAGTATTTGTGAGGCACCAGGTTGCTCAAGGCTTGTCAAGACCAGAGTGACTCACCAAGGAGCTCTTGCTACTGTTAAGTCTCACATCTAATCACCAGGGCTAAGGGGATGGATCTCTGCCCACAGTAGCCCACTCTGCACAGTGTACTGACTGGGACATTTGTCTCATCCAATTTGAGACTTGGGTAAATCATTACTTCAGAGCAGCCTGGGCTCTGGGTCCTGCACTTTTTTAGACACCACTGCCCTCAAGTAGAGCAAGTCAATTCTGCCCCATTATGGTAGCATATAGGGTGAAACTCCAGAGGTCCAAAATTTTCTTTTCTACCCAAGTATTATACAGCTATTTCCATCTGTATAATAAGCCAAATATGGTACTGTTTTTGCATTTCAGACTCCACTTTCCCACTGACAGGTCTAGTACTGAAGGTAGCCTAAGTCTCAGCTTCATAAACAGTTCTCCAGAAGCCCCATTTTGGTGTAATACAGCTGTCTGGTGTAATCCTGGGATTCACATACTTGTCTAGTCACTTTACCTTGAATCTGGGCTGGACCTGTGAATTGCTTTAATCAACAGAAGATGCTACGCTGATCTCAAGCCTATGCCTTAAGAAGTCCTGGTTGCTGTTGCTTTTGCACTCTTTTGAGTCCTAAGCCACCATGTAAGGCCTGCAAAACTGCTGGAAACGCCATGCAGTAGCCCTGAAATTACGAGAAATATGGAGAAAAAGAAAGAAAAAGAGAGTAAGAAAAAAAGAGAGAAGACCAGCTCCCAGATGAACCGTCAGCTGAATGCAGCCTTTATTTATTTATTAATTTTTGAATGCAGACTTTAGAGTGACCATCAGCAAAACTTAAAATGCTCCAATGAGTCCAGCACAGGGTAGTAAAACAGTAAGCAAATAAGATGGTTGTTTTAAGTCACTTAGTTTTAGGGTTTTACACAGCAATAAATGACCAAAACAATGTTTACATGGTTCCTTGGGTTTTTGCCTAATTTGTTCAAAACTCAGAGAAAAGGAGAGACACGTAATTTATTATAGTCCCAAACATTCATACAACCTTGTAAGATAAAGCTTTATGCCCTTCTTAATGTTATGTTCTACTAAACTCTGAACTTCAAGAGGACAGGCTTCATGTTTTTCCCTCGGCGCTGTACCCTAGCACCAACACAATACCTGGCATGTAACAGGTATACCAGGCTGTATTATGAATAAACAATAGGTTTAGGGAATGTCAAGACAAATGTTAGCCTTCCTTCTAACTTAGGAATTATCTGGCATATGGTTTCAGATAATATATTCCAAAAGTTGTTTAATCATGTGAATCTGAAGTGTATACTAAGAGCTTTAATGGCAAATCTTTTTCCAATGATAAAGCTTTTTATGTAATAGTAAAAATCATGAAACATCACGATACTTTTGGAAATCACGTCTTGATTTATATGCTCCAAAAATACAAATTTTCAGAAACTAGGCTTTTATAAAGGAAGACCAAACTTCATCTGTAAAAACAGTTGAATTAAAGTCAAATTTTCAGGGACACCTGGGTGGCTCTGCTGGCTAAGCACCTGACTTCAGCTCAGGTCATGATCTCATGGTTCATGATCTCATAGTTCATGAGTTCGAGCTCCACATTAGGTTAGCTCAGGCCCCCCTTCAGGTGAGCCTTGCTTGTCTCTCTGCCAGTCTTGGGATTTTCTCTCTCTCTCCTCTCTGCCCCTCCTTCACTTGTGCCTTCTCTCTCTCAAAAAAAAAAAAAAAAAAAAAACAAATTTTCAGAAGGAAATTAACATTTATATTTCACCAATGTACTTTTTCAGACAAGAACTCAACTTTAGCTCTTTTCTTGACAGGAGGTTAACTATTTTGTGATAAATACTTACAAATTTCAAAATTACCCACCAACAGCCACTGCTATGAGGTTCCCATTTTAACACAAAGGAAGTAGACAAGTTCAGATGTACATAATACAAAAGTTTAACATAGATTCCAAACAGATAAATTCAAACTCCTCACAGATAGCCTTCAGTTAAATTTCCTTTGTAGATGAAGAGTTAGCGCACGCGCGTGCATACACACACACACACACACACACACACACACAATTGCTGACCTAGGAACAAAAATATGAGTTTTAGCTCTAGTTCTAATTTTAGCTACCTACTAGTCATACACTTGGAAAAAAATGTTTTAACTTCTTTGAGCATCACTGTATTCATCTAAAAAGCAATAATTATCTACTGGAACACCTACTGCTCAGCTGTCATAAGAATCAAATGATAAAGTCTATATAGCCATTATGGAAAAATGTCAAATGCTATACAAATCTAAGATATGATACTCTTAATGCCAGCAGAGAAGAAAACTCATCTATGTATGTGCTATGGCTAAATAGTTTTCCTCCATTAAGTATTAGCAACAACTTCCTTCAACACCACTAAAAAGGCCAATATTTTTTCTACTACTTGTTATTACATATTTTTATAGAAATGGTAGAAAAGACCCCAGTCTTTCTAATAATTGTGGAATCAAAGTTTCTAGAGCTATAAAAGACACTAAAAAATAACTTGTTCAGGTTCCCTTCCAGGAAGATAATCTTATAGGTGGAGTCAATTATTTACTAATCAAATTATGCTTTAACCATACTAGGGAAAGTTAGCAACTTAATCAAATGAAAAAATGTACTGACAGGACCCCACACTTCATTTCATTTATAAAGTTTCTACTTTCACTTGATAAGGCTTCATGAATGAAGTGAAGTATTTTCAAGTAAGGCATACCTGAATATAGAAGATAGAATAAAGATAAAAGTTCTTAAGGTTTCTTATTTCACTTCCCTTCCTCTACCCTCAAACCCAAACTGAGATACAAAGGAAATAATAAAAGTAAATGACTGATCTGATATTGCTATCTGCTGCTCTCCATACACCCAATTCATTCTCAGTCTCACCAGCTCTCCTGTGCATGGAAAAGAAGAAGGGTACAGATAATTCAATGAAAATCAAAGACCTAAGAATCACAGAATGTTAAAAACTGGAAGGAACCTCCAGGATCATTTAGTCTTACTAATGAGGTCACTTAAAGGCAGTAACTATATGCAACAGATGCTAAATAATACATCTGACAAGAAAGAACACCTTCATTGTCAATTAACTCCTGATTCCACTTTATACTAACTGAAACACTTAGGGCAAATCATTTATCCCCTTGGGTTAGTTGGTTGTTATATAATAGCAAATAACATACCATAGTCAAAATTCTTTGTAAGCCATAAACCACAACACAAGTGTAAAGAGATATATCTAAGTGTGTATAAGGTATGTCTCTGAAGTAGGGGTTATCAGTAAATGAAAGAATTTGAAGATTCAATTGTTTTAAAAGGCCTAGTTAATTCTGAGAAGCTCCTAGCCCAACTCATTGACCCACGGATTCCATGGATAAGCTTCAGGTGAGTCCAGGTTCATGGACTGCTCTAAAATTATACCCACAAAACACAGGTGCATATGGAAGTTTTCTGGACCAGAGTTTTTTAGTTTAATCATGGATGAGTAATTACCAAAAGGTTGAGAACTACTGCTGTAAAGTAACATACATTTGCCAAAGAAAAAGCTTCCATAGATATTGCTCAAAATGGTACAATTCTTTTCCCAACCTGGATCAGAATCTTAGTTATTTTTACTTTCTTCATTTCTCTCTGATCATCAAATTCTATCCATTCAACTTCCTTCCTCCTTTCCATTACTATTATTACAGCCATAGTCCATACCCTTATTACCTATGACCTCAGCAACCAAGAGATCTTTCTATCTCCAGATTCCTACCTCAATTCACACTACACATTGCTGCCAAATTAAACCTCTAAATACAAAAGTTTAATCATTTCATTCGCAACCCAAAAATCATCTGTAAAACCCTAATGCCTACTAAATCCAAGGTCATTGGCCTGGCATTAAAAGCAATCATAAACTGGTTCAAACTTTTACTTCAAGTTTTAGCACCCTTTATACTAGCACAAATACTTTATGTTCCATCCAAATATAATTATTTGCCTCTACCCAAATGCATGAACTCTGTGCTCTTATCTTAGTCCCTTCTCTCTGCTTGGATTACCTTTCTCAGCTTATCAAAAGTCATAGTCATCCTTTAAAACAAAAACCTCAGATGCCAGAAGACGACTCTAGGAATTAACACTTCTCACCCCACCTTGCTAAATAAGTTGTGAGCTCTACCCTCTCCCAATCTGAATTCCATATGAAATTTAACTATGTATTAAAAGACAAATGAAGCATTTGTGTACAGTCTTACCTAACTAGTCAGTGAAGGCAGAAACTGCTATAATCTTCACCTTTACATTCCCCCTAATACCTCACACAGTCTTGCTGTAGATGCTTAATAATTGTGCAAGGAAGTAAAAGACATTTCAGCCTTCATGGGGTAAACAGCAAAGATTACTATCTCTTTGAAGGCAGAGAACTTATTTGCAACATCCTTTATCACAGGTCTCCAAAAAACATAACCCTTTGTAAGTCCTGATGTTAGATGTCTTATAAACAGTTTTGCATTTTAAGGAAAGAACTACTTGAAAACGTTAAGAAGCTACATACCAAATAACTATTCCGTATACTTTACACTTATCAATTTGAGTAGTTCCCAACACTTGGTCACAAAGGTTTCACTTAAAAAAAAAATGTAGTAACTATTTATGAAAAGTGATCATTTCTAATCACAGCTACTTATCTACTGAATGGCTAAAAAACAAGTCACAAATAAAAGAATGCCTTTGTTTTTTAAGAGGTGCATTTTGCTTGTATAATGCAGAGACTCAGTGAGACTGGTAAAGTGGATTTATACACAAGGATGAATTCTTGCAGAAGACCGCAAACATTGTACCCCAGGCACTTCAGGTAAAAATACCAAAGGGGGTAAAAGATAACTTTGTACATTATTCTTTTCCACTATTACCAAGAGCTGTTTAAAGCAGAAACTCAAATCTTTTTGCACGGTAGCCTACACAGAAAGATAAAAACTTGCCAAGCATAAAAAGAAAGCCAAATCAAGCCCATGGGAAATATTTTATCCTAGAGGAGTAAAAATGTCAAAATAATAGATACTCGTCTTTGGTAAGGAAGGTTTCATATAATTACGGGAGCATAGGACGCTCAACTCCAAACGATGGAGTAAAGAGAAGACTGATCATTTAAAGGCTGTAAAAGCAATGGGCAAACTACAAAATTAAAAAAAAAAATTAAAGATGAAAGAAGGTCCAAGTCACAGATAAGGACTAGTAAAAACTGCAAGGTCACTGGGATCTACCAGGTCACAAAGGTGGATGTGGGGGTTGTGGGGGGGGGGGGACTGCAGAGTCAGTGTAGAACCGGGAGTGATTAAAAAACAAAACAAAACACGTCAGAAAGACGTTCCAAGCCTGGGAGTCCTTGGTTTGGGACGGCAGAATTGCGGTCAAAGTCAGAGCACGGGCAGTAAGTCCAAACACGGGTGTTTTTCGGAGAGGTGTTGGGCAAACGGAAAGAAGGTAGAACAGAGAAGGCTAAGGAAGCTTGAGAAGCGCGGCTGCAGAGTCACGGAAACACTTCGTTCCAGTATCATTATCTCGGGCCTGTGCCAGGGCCAACTCGGGGCAAGACCCGTGACCCCACCCCAGAAAACTCCCGGCCCCTGGGCTGGAGACGGCAGCCAGGGCGACGCGGACCGTCTCCGACGGCCCCTCACAGGGTCCCGCCCCGGGGCCGCCAGTGCTGGGCTACCTGCACCGCCGCGGCGGCTCTGGGCCCGCGCCCCCCGTCCCCCGCCTAGGCGTCCTTACCCGGCGCGAAGCTGTCGGCTCCCGGCGGTCGGGCGGCCACAGCAGCGGCGCCTCCTCCAGCGGCGGGCGCCCTCACCCTTCCGCACCCAAGATCGCCATCTCGCAGCAGGCGCGGCGGCGGCGGCGGAGGCAGCAGCCACCCAGGCGTCGGCCCCGGCAGCCCAGGCCGCCTGCAGCCACTTGGAACCCGTTCGCCGCGCTCGCCGACACCCGACCCTCCCCCCACCCCCACCCCGGCCACGCGCCACCCCCAGCAGACCCCACACCTCCCTCCTCAGGAGCGCGCCGCGCGCTCGCGTCGCCGGCGCCGCGCCACGAGCGCGCGCCTCCTCACCGGCCCCGCACAGCGCGCTGAGCGGCGGCCGCCTAAAACCTCCAACTCCGGACCCGGAATCCGGCTTCCCGCGAGCATGCGCAGCAAGGGCGCCCCGATGATGCTTTTGGAAAACTCCGCTCCTCCGGGTCTTCGGAGCGGTCGAGAAGAGGTGGAGGGCCAGCCAATGGGAGAGGGGGGCGGGGCCCGAACCTGTGGAAGGGGCGGGGTTGCCGCTGAGATTTGGGAAGAGGCTTTTCTAAGCTGGAGGTAGGTGCTGCTGACTTGACTTTCCGGTTCAGGGCAGAGCCGGTGAATGACCTCAAGTAAAGTCCTCGGGGCACTGGCGTTCTTTTGTTGAATGCTTTACAGCAAAAGTAGGCTTTTAATAAATACTCCTTGACCTGAGTATCTGACTTAAAACCCATTGCAAGAGCAAATAATTGTATTTAACAGATGAGATGATCACGCCGGAAGACTTCCACTTTATTTATATGAGTAATCAAAACATTCACTCCCGGTATTCCAGTGTGAGTACAAAGATAAACTAATACTAAGCAAGTGCATGTGTCAGCGCAATAAATTCACACAGGAATACCATGGAAAAGGGTCTATTATCCCCATTTATACAACGAATCAACTAGTCCGCAGAAGTGATGTTGGTACAGTGTGTTGCTTTTACAAGAAAGGCCACGCTGCAAATCGGTCAGTGACGACCACACTACTCACCAAATGACCTGGTCTTCTACTTAAGTAATAAAGGCCGTCAAGCATGAATTTCTTCAATTTTTGCCCAATTGCCTCACCCGATCCCACAAATAACCTACATCCATACCCAAGCTTATTAGTTTTCCTTCTGTCTAAAAAGCTGGGGATCCCTGTTCCTCTCCAACGCGAACCCCTTTCCTGTCTGCTCCTTCATGTGAACCCCTCAGCATGATCATGTTTTAAGTCTTTTCTGGCTTAAAACTCTTCCTTGACTTTAAAACCTCTTTCTAGTTCTCTCTCTTCTTCCATCCTAATTAAGCTTTTGAAAAAAGTGCATACCAAGAACAACATCAACACCCCATGAACAATTGTAGAATTCAAGAACCCTTGACTGAATGAATGTACATTCTCTTCCTCTCCATTCCATCAGTCTTTACACTCTGAATTCCTACCAGGGCTCAATGCACAGTAATCCACTATGATTATTCTAAAATATACATCTGAGCATGTCACTTTACTGTTTAAAATCTTTCACTGGCTCTTAAGAGCTTTCAAGAGAAAGATTAACATGAACTTCGAGGCCTCTTTACTCTTGCATGCTTGGCCCCTCTCTTTTTGGGGTTCAGAGTTCTATCTTCAGAGTTTCCTGATTGTGTTCACTGATCTCTGCTATGAGTACTGATTCTTCTAACCTTTTCCTCACCATTTTGCTTGTTCAATCCTTTTAAAAATAAATTCAGGAACATGCTTACAAGTGCACTCTGATATTACATACACATACTCAGCAGAGGTCTGTACGGCATCTCCAGAATGCCTATAGACCTCCTTCCACTTCTTGCTCTACTCTCTCATTTTCAGCTCCCCTGAGTCTTCAGTTTCCCCTTGGTTCACTTCCATTCAGAAACTCCTATTAGTCATCTAGGCCCCTAAATTGATAGCCAATATTGAGCCAACTTTTCATTATTCCACATTTCTTTGGTTGCAGATGACTACTGTTATAAATAAGTATCTTTTTATAAATCATTGTCTGTGTCATTACTTACTGTCTTAGTTTAAACCCTTAAAAGTAATCAGACGTGTGAACACTTTTAACCCTTTTGAAACCCATTGGCCAATTGTCTTCCAGAAAGAACATAGGCTTAGGTGTCACATTGCATGGGATCAAAATGCATTTCTGCCATGCAGGAAGGCCACATTCATACTTCCATGTATCCTAAATGCCTTTACCTTTGTGGACCTCTTCCTCCATAAAGTAATATTAAAAATTATGTTCATAACTGCATTGATATAATGACAAACATTAATCACATATTAATATTATGCATTAAAACACTTTCTTCGACCTAAATATTCACTTTTTCCCTTCTGATTTTAAAAGAAATTAAAGCATTTTTATGGGCCCCTAAAGTATGGCAAGCCCGAGGCACCATGCCTACTGACAATTGGATAAGTCAATTTTGCTGCCACCTACAAACTCTGAGATTTGGCTAAATTCTTCATTTGACAGTGCCTTAACCAAAAAATTAGTATAATCCTACATAATGTAGTAAAAAGCAAATGAATTGCTACAAATAAAATACCTATAATTTTGTGCCACATAATAAATTACTGTTGTCATATTGTTATTATCAATTTTCCCACAGCACTGTTAAGAGTATATGATTGTCCTTCTTCACTGTGCCAAAGTCATCACGGTATATTTTCATATGTGCAAATATGTATCCTACTGTTAGTTCATTGTTAATTTTCTTACTGGGGTATTCTCAAAAAGGCATTGTTAATTTTCTTACTGGGGTATTCACAAAAAGGCAACTTATGTGTAATGTAGATATTGATCCCAGATAAAATGACTGACCTTTTCCATTTTTGTTTTCTAATATTATTTTTTGCTTCACAAGTCCTTTACCATCCTTCTATCATATAATTCATCTGTCTTTATATATTTTTATTCATTTGATAATTTCAGTTTTTTTCATTAAATAATTTAATCCTTCAGATGTATTTTGGAATGATGATCAATTTTTTATTTTCTCTAAATAGCCTGTGATCGTCTCCAGCTTGTTTGTTAAAGAATTCTTCTCCAACTATGATCATTTTTAAATATGCCCACAAATTTATTGACATGCCTGCCTTTAAAAAGTAGAGACTAGGGGCACCTGGGTGGCTCAGTTAGTCGAGGGTCCAACTTCAGCTCAGGTCATGATTTCACAGCTCCTGAGTTCAAGCCCTGCATTAGGCTCTGAGCTGACAGCTGGGAGCCTGGAGCCAGCTTCAGATTCTGTGTCTCCCTCTCTCTCCCCCCTCTCCCCCAACTCACACTCTGCCTCTCTCTCTCTCTCAAAAGTAAATAAAACATTAAAAAAATTTAAAAATAGGGACATTAATTTCCAAGTGGATGTGAGTTGTACTTCATGACTTGGCTTCTAATGGATACAATACAGCAGAAGTGACAGGCTGTCACTTCTAAGAGGAGGTTTTAAAAAGGTATTATGACCTCTCTCTACTCCCTCTCAGATCACTTGCTCTGGGAAAGGCAGTTACCATGTCATGAGGACATGTCAGGTAACCTTATCAGATGCCCACACAGCAAGGAATAGAATATCCTGCCAAAACCCAGCAAGGATCTGAGCCTTCTGCCAATCTCTGTGTGATTAAACCATCTTGGAAACAGCTTCTCCAGCCCCAGTCAGGCATTTAGATGATGCAGACATCTAGATTTCAACCTCAGTAGAAAAGTTGAGTCAGATCCCCCAACTAAGTCACTCTCAAATACCCAACCCATAGTAACTGTGAGATAAAAATGTTTATTGTTCTGAGACACCAAATTTGAGGGATAATTTGTTACACAGCAATAGATAACAAATACAGTAACCCAGTTGTTTTCAAGTGGGGACAACTTTGCACCCCAGGGTTCATTTGGAAATGTCACGAGACATTTTTGATTGTCACAACTGGTTGTGGAGTAGAGTGAGAAATTTTTATTGGCATCTTGTGGGGAGAGACCAGAAAGTGCTAAATATCTTTTGGTGCACAAGACAGTACACACACACACGCACACATACACCTGCAGCAACAAAGAATTATGAGTCAAATGGCAATCTCGTGCCAAAGGTGGGAAACCCTGTACTAACCTGTTTTCCCTGCACCTTAAAATTTCCCTCTTTCACATGTACTTGTGAAAGGGATGGGTGTGCTTCATATCCTTTGCCCATTTGGGTGCTGCTTAACCTTCTTTTATCCCTGGTCCTTGACATCCAACAAACTGCTTTCTGTCACTGGATAATAATTTTACTTATTCAAGGATTTTGTATATGTGGAATTATACATTATGTACTCTTTTGTGTCTGGCTTCTTTAGATCAACATATTTTAGAGATTCATTCATGTTGTGTGTACCAATGTTCCTTCCTTACTGTTCACTACTATTCTATTCTATGGATTTGCCAAATTTTTAAAATTTTTTCTAATACCATGGATATTTTGTTTGTTTCCAAATGTTTGGCTATTATGACTAAAGATTCCTTGAATATGTGGCTAAAAATCTTTGTGTTGATACATGTTTTTATTCTTCTTGGGTAAATAATGTCTAGGAGTAGAATTGCTGGGCTGTATGGTAAGTTTATATTTAACCTTATAAGAAATTGCCAACCTGCTTTCCAAAGTGGTTGTACCATTTTACATTCTCACCAGCAATGTATGTTTCAGTTGTTCCATTTCCTCTCCAACACTTGGTAATGTCAGTCCTTTCTGATCGTAGCCATTCTAGTAGATATGTATTGGTGAGTCATTGTTTTTTCTCTTGTATTCCCCTAATAACTAATGATGTTGGACATCTTTTCATTTGCTTATAGATCATTTATATATATTCTTTTGTGAAGTGTCTGTTGAAATCTTTTCTCCATTTCAAGTTATTTTTACCTTTTCTATATATATTCTAATTACACCAATCCTTTGTGAGATATATGTGCATAAAAGTTTTTCTCACAGATTATGGCCTACTGTGTTAGTCAAACTATATATATATAAATATAGACGTCTATAAACTAAATGTCCTTCCATGATGGACCCCCATGGATCCTGGCCTCCATGTATCAACACTCTCCATAGGCATGCTTATAGAGCCCCTTCCCCTATGTAGCTGACCTGTGTGACCAAGAGGAAATTGATGTATGTGTGACCAAGAGGAAGTGATGGTATGTGACTTCTGAGGCTAGGTCATAAAAGAGATTGCAGCATCTATCTTGCCCTATTTTAGTGCTTGTTCTAGAGAAACCCAGTCTTTGGAAAGCCCGTAAAAGAGGAACTGGGGCCTGTTGATAAACAGCTAACAGCAATTTGCCAGCCCTGGGTGGCACCTTAGAAGTGGATCCTCCAGCCTCTGACAAGCTTTAAGATGATTACAGTCTCATGTGACACTCTGAGCCAAAAATGGTCAGCCACACAAGTCACAAATTTTTGATACACAAAAACTCTGAGAGATAATAAATGTTTATTTTTGTTTACAGCCACCATGTTTTGAAAAAGTTTTTTACACAGAAACAGATCAACTTGCATTTTAATTTTTTAACAATATCTTTTAAAAGAACAGCAGTTTTTGATGAATTCAACTTATCAATTGTTTTATGATTTATGCTTTTATGACATATTTAAGAAATTTTACCTACTATAGGATAATGAAGATTTTCAGTATGCTTTCTTCTTAAATTTTATGCCTTTAGCTTTTATATTTGATCTATAAAAATTTAAGATTAATTTTTGCATATGTTGTGAGGAAAGAGTCAATGTTAATTTTTTTCCAAATATATACAGTTGTTTCAACACCTTTTGTTGAAAAGACAATTGTTTCCACCATTGAATTATTTTGGCAGCTTTAGTAAAAACTCAATGTCTCTTTCAGGACTTCTATTCCAGTTCATTTAACTATATGTATATCTTTATGCAAGTATCACGCTATACTGATCACTGTAACTTTAGAAAGCCTTGAAAATCAGGAATATAAATATTCTAAGTTTGTTCTTTTTTTCTCACAATAATTTTGACTCTTTCAGATTGTTTGCATTTCCATATAAAGTTTAGAAGTAACTCATTAATTTTTATTTTTTAAGAACATACCTGCAGGGATTTGCTTGGGATTATGAATATATAGATCAATTTAGGATGATTGGTCTTGTGTAATATTTTATTTTCCAATCCTAGGCATAGATTTCAGTTTATTTGGATGGCCTCTAAATTCTGTTAGCAACATTTTCTATTTCTTGTAGTATTGATATTGCATATACTTATCCTTAAATATTTCATGCTTTTGATGCCATTGTAAATGATATTTTAAATTTCATTTTCTAATGGCTCATTGATAGTATTTTTAAATTGATTTTGAATATTGGCCTTGTACTGTGAGGCTTTGCTAATGAATGTATTAGTTCTACTAATACTTTATAGATTTGTTGAGAGTTTTCACATACACAATCATGCATTTGCAAATAAAGACTTTTATTTTTTCCTTTCCATTCTATATGCTTTTATTTCCTTTTCTTGCTTTATTACACTAACACATCCAGCACAGTGCTGGACAGAAGTGGCAAGAAAGACATCCTAGTCTTGCTCCTGATTTTAAGGAAATCATTCAGAGTTTTACCATTAAGTAGTATGTATAACATACATTTTTTTTTTTTTTTGTATGTGCCCTTTACCAGGTTGAGAAAGTTCCCTTCTTCCTAATTTGCTGAGAGTTCTTATCCTGAATGAGTGGTAAATTTTATCAAATGCTTTAGGACGGAGCATCTGCTGAGATGAACTTTTGGTGGGTTCATCTTGATATGAACTCATCCTGATATGATGGGTTAAACTGATTGATTTTCAAATGTTAAACAAACCTTACATTCTTGAAATAAACCATTCCTGACCGGGGTGTATTAGCCATCTTATATGTTGCTAGGTTCTATTTGCTGATTTTAAAAGATTTTAAAGAACTTAGGTTCATTAAGGATATTCGTGTAGTTTTGTTTGTTTGTAATGCTTTTGTCTGGGTTATCAAAGTAAGGCTGGCCTAATAAAATAAGCTTGGAAATGTAACCTCCTTATCTACTTTTGCAAGAACTCCTATAAGGGATGCCTGGGTGGCTTAGTTGGTTAAGCATCTGACTTTGACTCAGATAATGATCTCATGGTTTGTGGGTTTGAGCCCTGCATCAGGCTCTGTGCTGACAGCTCAGAGCCTGGAGCCTGCTTCAGACTTTGTGTCTCCCTCTCTCTCTCTCTGCCTCTCTCCTGATCATGTGCTCTCCCTCTCTCTCTCTCAAAAATAAATAAACATTGGAAAAATGTTTTTTAAAAGTTGTATAAGATTTTTATTATTTATTTCTTAAATGTTTGAAAGATTTTACCAGTGAAGCTGTCGAGGGCAGGACTTTTCTTTTTGTGAAAGTTTAAATTATGAATTTAATTTTGTTTATAGATTAAAATACAATCCAATTTTCCATATCTTCTTGTGCTGGTTTTGGTAATTTGTGTCTTTCAAGATATTTTTCTATTTCATTTAAGTTGTCAGATTTATTGACCTAAAATCGTCCATAAGATTATTGTTCTTTCATTTTGTAGGATTATAGTGCTATCTTATCTGTCTTCCTTTTCACTTCATCAGTTTAATAAAGGTCCTCCAGTTTGACTCATCTCTTCAAAGCAGCAGCTTTGGCTTCATTAATTTGTCCATTTTCTGTTTCATTTATTTTAGCTTTCATCTTTATTATTACCACATCTAAACTTATTTGGGGTTTATTTGCTCTTTCTTTTCTAGTTCCTTAAGGTGAAAGTGTACATTATTCTTTGGAATCTTACTTTGTTTTTTTAAGTATTTTCAATTTTAGTAATCTCTATCCCCAACATGGACTCGAACTCACAACCCTGAGATTAAGAGTTTCATATCCTTCCGCCTGAGCCAGTCAAGCATTGCGGGACCTTACTTCTTTTCTAGTATAAGCATTTAGAGCATAAAATTTCTTCTGAGCGCTGCTTTAGCATAATCCTCCAAATTTTTATATAGTTTATTTTCATTAGTCCTAAATGTTTTCTGATATTTTCTGTGATTTCTTCTTTGGTCCATGAAGTATTAGAAAGTATATTGCATAATTTTTAAATATTTAGGAACTTACCAGATATCTTTTTGTCATTGTTTTCTAATTTAATTCCATTATGGTCAGAGAACATACTCTATTCTTTCTATCTTTTAAAATTATTGATACTTTTTCATGCTCCAGCTCCTAGGTAAATTTTTCATTTGGACATAAATAGTGTGTTTTCTGCTGTTATGGGGAAGAATGAAAATTGTTCTATAGATGGTTATTAGGTCAATTTGAATTATAGTATTTTTCAAGCCTTCTGTAGCTTTAGTGAATTTCATCTACTTGCTCTATCAATTACTAAGAGGAATATTGAAGACTCTAACTGTACTTGTAGATGCACCATTTTTGCCTTTCTGTTCTAACAGTGATTCATTCATGAAATTTGAAGGTCTATTATTAGGTGTATATACATTTAGGATCATTTTATCCTCTTTATTACAAAATTTCCCTCTTAATCTATTAGTCTTGTTTTGAATTAATGATAATATTAATTTATCCACTCCAGCTTTTTTATGATGAGTGTTTGTGTGGTATCTTTTTCCATATTTTACCTTTATGTACTGTATCTTTATATTTCA
Organism: Hyaena hyaena; assembly: GCF_003009895.1. Lineage (NCBI taxonomy): Eukaryota > Metazoa > Chordata > Mammalia > Carnivora > Hyaenidae > Hyaena > Hyaena hyaena. The sequence goes on along the minus strand of NW_024081987.1, from coordinate 87,461 downwards.
AAGTAGTTTTATGTACACAGCATTGTTTAAACTTTGATTTTTTATTAAATCTAGTTGGAACAATCTCTGCCTTTTAATTGGAGTGTTTAGACAATTTAAACACAATTTAATAATTATTGAAATAGTTAGCTTTATATTTATTTGTCTTTTAAAATTTCTTTATTTTAACACCATCTCTTCTCTCTTCTTTTGCTTCTTTATCTGCATTACAATGGATTAGATGAGTATTTTTTCATTTTTCATTTTATCTTTACTACTGACTTATAGCTCTCAGTAGTTTTTTAGTGTTTGTTTTAAGGTATATAGAATACATCTTTAACTTACACAGTTTAAGTCCAAATAATATTATGCTACTTCATATTTAATGTAAGAACTTTATGGCAGTGTACTTCCATTTCTCCCTTCTTTTTCTTAGTGCCATTGTTGCATAAGTTTAAGTTCTACATGTAATATCCTCTAAAATATATTATTAGCATTTTTACTTTAAATAATCACTTTTCTTGGGGTGCCTGGCTGGCTCAGTCAGTTAAGTGTCTGACTTCGGCTCACGTCATGATCTCATGGTTTGTGAGATGAGCCCCATCTCGGACTCTATGCTGACAGCTCAGAGCCTGGAGCCTGCTTGATATTCTGTCTCCCTCTCTGCACCTCCCCCACTTGTGCTCCGTCTCTCTCTCTCTCTTTCTCTCTCTCCCTCTCTCCCTCTCTCTCTCAAAAATAAACATTGAAAATTTTTAAAATAATCTTTTTTCTTAAAAAATAGAAAGTTTTCTGTTTACTCACGTATATATATTTCTAGTGGTATTCATTTCTTTGTGTGGATCCGGATTACAAACTGATTTCAATTTTCTTAAGCCTGAAGGTTTTCTTTTACTATTTCTTGTAGTAAAGTTCTGCCAATAATTATCTCAGATTTTATTTGCCCCCAAAAATTTATTTCACTTTAATTTTTTAAGGAATTTTTGCTGGGTAAAAAATTCTACTTTGATTGCTTTTTTCTGCCTCCAGTTCTTTAAAGATCTTGTACTTTGTCCTCTGGCCTGCAGTTTCTGATGAAAAATCTGAAATAATTTAAAATTTTTGTTTCTCTGTAGTAATATACCTTTTTGTTGTTGTTGTTGTTAGGGTTTTTTTGCACTTTTTTGTTATTTTTTAAAAATATTTTTATTTATAAATGGTTTTGAGCAATTTAATTATTATGAATCTTTATGCGATTTGCTATTGACCCTTCATGAGATTTGTTGAGCTTCTTGGATTTGTGGGTTTATAAACTTTATTATATTTAGCAAAGCTTAGGCTTCAAATGTTTTTTTTCCTGCCTCCTGTTGCTCTCTCCTCCTTCTAGAACTCTAATTACTCATATTGTAATTAAACATACATATATTATATAATTACTGTTTAATTACTGCTCTTTTTTTGTTGTTGATATTTTAATTTGTTTGTTTTTAGAGCTTTTTTCTGCTAACACTTCACTTTGGATGGTTTCTATTGCTCTGTCTTGATGTTTACTTTTCTTTCATGGTATCTAATCTACTGTTAAGACCATCTAGCACATTTATTATTTCAGATATTAGGTTTTACAACTCTAGAAAGTACATTTGACATTTAAAAAATGTCTTCTTTCTTCATTATATTTATTTTTTCTTTAAACACTTGAACTAGTCAGGTTCATAATAACTTTTATCATTCTAGTCTGCTAATTCCATGATTTATATCATTTCATATTTTTTCTATTGACAGATTATTCTTCTGGTGTGAGAAACATATTTACGTTCCTTCGCACGTCCAGTAATTTTTTTATTGCATGCTGGGTATTGTCAGTCTATGCTTGCTGAGTGCTGGTTTGTTTTCTAAGAAAGCTAAAGGTTGAAACTTTCTTATATTAGCTAAGTTACTTGGTAAGCAGCTAGATTCTCTTGAATCTTGTTTTTAAGCCTTTTTTGATGGGATGATTTGGAGTAGATTGTACTCTGGGTATTCAGTAAGGTTCAAAGCAAAACTCAAACATCTCCAAGCTGTTTGTGAGCTTTGTGCATTATTCACTTTATAGCTCCCTGGTCCATCTTTTGTCTAGCCTTGAAGAGTTTCACCTTATGCATGTGTCAGTTGTATTCAAGAGCAGACTCAAGGGGACTGCTATACAAAATTCAGTATCTCTTTCTTCATGAAAGAAATATCGCTTTCTTCTCTCTACCTTTCTGCTCCATAAAGTCCAGTAATCTTTCCAAACTATTTTTTCTATCTCTTCAACTCAGAGGGTTAATTTCACTTTAGTATCCAGTAAGTCTTTTGCTACTACTACTCCTGAAACAGTAAAATTCCCAAGCATAAATTTTTCAGTCCACAGTAATATTCTAGAGCTCCTGAAGTTCCATCCATGTTAGTTTTTGGTGTTCCAAATCCAGTAGAGTTATCTCAGAAGGTGATATGAACTTGGTACTCAGTCAACTGTGGCCATGAAAACTCCAATACCTTCACTTTGGATGGCCATTTTGCCAGTGTGATTTACACACTCTTAAATCTTTTTATAATCCAGGACATGGATATTTGATTAGTCTTACACAAACATTCATTTCCATATATGCATGAATACACATACATATACATGTATAAATGCATGCACTTATCAAAGACAAAATTTATTATCAGGGGATGTAAATACATAACTAAAACATTAATTTAGTAATAGTGGATAACACTCTTTGAGAATGTATTATGAGACAGCAACTGCAACTGCAAAGAAAAAAACAAACCACTTATATGAATTATCTCATTTTCCTCTTATGAAGTATGAAGCTTAGAGAATTTGAGTAATTTGTACAAAGTCTTACATCCAGTAACAGATGAAGTCAAACTTGACTACAGGCAGCCTAACTCTAGAAGTGGAATTGGTAAACTATGGTCTGCAAACTGACATGCATTTTTGTAAAGTTCTGTATCAAGACAGGCATATGCTCATTTACTTTTGTAGTGTCTATGCCTATCTTTGAGCTACAATGGCACAGTTGAGTGGTTGCAACATAGACTATCATATAAAAACCCTAAAATGTTATTATCTAGACCTTTACAGAGTAAGTTTGTTGATCCTTCTTCTAAAAAATAAATTAATTACTCCATAATTTCAAGGCCATCTTCCTTGCTACCTTGAGGTAGTTTCTCCATATCATTTTGCTGACCATGTACATTTTGTTCATTCATTTTCCCTGCTTTCAAAGTATATTTTTCAGCATACCAAAAATATCCCATCACTAATATGTGTATACTTCACTTTAAAAATGACTGTCTCCATCCTCTAGAATGAAAACTTTTTAAGAACAGATGTTTTGTCTACTATGTTCACTATTGTATCCCCATTGCCTAAGACAGAGCCAAGCATAGAGTAGGTTCTAAGCAGTGTTACTCTTAATGGATGATCCTTTGACTATACAAAGTTACCATCTGATTAAACTCTAAGGTAAAACTTTATCCCTTCCTTGCTAAGCCTATACAGAAAGATGGGTTCTTTCTTTCATTTATGTTGTCTTTTCCCACTGATTCATAATACCACCCTTAAAAATTATTATTATCACAGGCTGAATTACTATATGTACTATTAACCCAAATGTCAGTTGAAATTGGCCTATCCTTTTATATTTAAATAAAATTATTTCCAACCCCTTAGTCAAAATTCTATGAAAAGACCAGTTTCACTTTTACAAATGCTCTGAATACCCAAGAGAATATATTCACACGATCTCTTCTTGCTTTATGAATCAGTTATCAATTAACTTATGTTTTTACACACATCTCATCCTACATATCTGGTCTCTTCTCTGCTTCACATTAGATATGAATTTCAAGACACATACAAACACATGTATACAACATCCCACCCCTCAAAAAAAGAAAACGTCACTCATGAAAGTTATTCTCTGTGTGTAGCATTCTTCACTGACAGTTAAAGGAAGACAAAGGAGATTTTCATGTAGCAATGCAAACAATTTAAAATTTATCTCATAAATTCTCTACTTTCAAAAAGTCTTCAGCCAATCTATAGCCAAGAGTTTCTCACTGACCACCTTTCTCTACAAGCATGGTGATTTTTCCTTTATTCACTCTCTTTTCATCAAATTTGTCATTTTTTATTTTTTGGGCAGAGTAGTTTGTCTCTCTCTTTGTTACATTATCATCCTCCAACCTATGCCCCTAGGGTCTCACATTTTACCCTTCTGCAATATATTAAGATATCTTTTTCAACAAAAGGATTTCTTTCCCAAGAGAAAATGTTAAAATTAGGGTTTTTTTTTTCATTCCACTAAACAATAATCTATTTCTGGGCCATCTACTCTCTTCCTTTCATCTGACTTTCTACTTTTCCAATCATTGGTATCACACTTTTAATTACTATAGCTACAGTATATGGTTTAACACCTATGAACAGGGCTAATGTACCAAATGTTTAACAATTGGTAACGCACAAGCATGAATCAAATGAATTGAGCAATCATAACAGAAGGCTGACCCCAGATCACAGGGTATAATCATAAGGGTGTATGTGCAGGCTACCTTTAAGGAAAATGTTCATTATTCTTCCTTTTCAAAATTTCTAGTTTTTTTCTCACATGATTGTTATTATCAGTTATATTGGTAATTTTGTCTAATTAAAAAAAAACTCATCAAGAGTGCAATTGCGATTGCACTAAACCTACAGATTAATTTGAAAGAATAAAAAACCAAAACCAGTAACATTCCCTTGACATCCGAGGAAGGCAGAGGGGCTGGAGGTTGAATCAATTGACAATGACCAATGATTTAATCAATTGTGTCTATATATGAAGCCTCCATTAGACCCAAAGGACAGAGATTGGAGGGCTTCTGGTTGGTGAAGACATGGAGATCTGGGGAGAGTGGCATGCCTGAAGAGGGCATGGAAGCCCTATGCCTCCTCCTACACATCTTGCCCTATGCATCTCTTCAATCAGGCTATCCTTGAGTTATATTCTTTTATAATAAACTGGTAAAATAGTAAGTAAAATGTTTCTCTAAGTTCTGTGAGCCACTCTAGCATATTGATCAAGCCCAAAAAGGGGATCATGGGAACATCCAATCTAAAGCCAGTAGGTTAGAAGCACAGGTGACAATCTGGACTTGCAATTGGCATCTCTGCAGGAGCAGGGGCTGTCTTATAGGATTCACCTCTTAACTGTGCGATCTGATGCTATCTCTAGGAAGACAATTTCCAAATTGAGTTAAATTGCCAGATAGCCTATCAGTGTCCCCTGAGAATTGGAGAATTGCTTGGTGTTGAATAAAACACACACAAGAATTGTATCGTAGATTTCCTTATAGTGATATATCCTCGCATTCCTGGGTTCATTTTCTATTGTTTGTAGTGTTTTTATGTTAAACAGTCTATTGAAAGCACTTGACATTTTAGGCTACCCTCTTCTGAGAGGCCTCAGAGTGCATGGAATACTAATAGCCTCAACAGAGGGATTCATTTTTGCCCAATAACACCAACCCTTAACAATAGCTGAGCAGAACAATGATAGGTTCTGGAGCCAAAGATGTTCATTTAAAAATCAGCCTGTAGCTTCAGACATGACCTGGAGTAAAGGCTTTGCCAACAGTCTCCTGAAAGGTGATGGCGGTATTAGACACTCCAAGAGAGATACAGGTAACAGAATGACATGGAAGCAAAGAGGCTTTATAGAAAAAAGCAGTAATCAGAAGTAATGTGGTAAAAGTAAAAACAGATAGATAGAGGTAGCAGTGAGATAAAGACAGTCATTATAGAAGCAGAGATAAGTTTAGCCATATGGGAGAGAACCTAGAGTAAAAAGCAGCAGGTACTTGCTGCTGAGGGACAACAGGGTGAACGAGACCTCCACTGAATCACTGTAGTTGCAGAGATATTGAGCACCTATGCATCTTGAATGACATTCCAGCTTTTCCAGAAGCCTGACCATATGACTGTTAAGAGATCATTTTTGCATATGTCTCCATATATCAACTGAAGCTAACTTACATATGGCTTTTTTGCTGCCAGAAAAAACTGACTAATGCTATTATTTTCTTAAAATATTGCTAGATCAAATTTTCTAGTTTCAACAAATTTTTTTCAGTATTCATTTGGAAGATTTGGCTATACTATTGCGTGTGTGTGTGCGCGCTCGCATGGATCTTTGTAGGTTACATTTTCTTTTTTGTTACATCCTATTTCCTTCTTTTTTTGAAAAAATGTTTATTCATTTGGGAGAGAGGGGCAGAGAAAGGGGGATAGAGGATTTGGAGTGGGCTCTACTGACAGCAGAGAGCCTGATGCGAGGCTCAAACTCACGAACAAGCCACAAGATCGTTACCTGAACTGAAGTCAGTGCTTAACCAACTGAAACCAGATGCCCCCATCCTACTTCCTTCTTTAGTGGACCCTCTATATTATCTATCCTAACAGTTGTACTTTGCCAGCTTTACAAAATTACTTGAAGTTTATAATTACTATTATTGCATAGTATTCCTTTACCTTATATTTGATGGAACTATGTCAGATGGAGAATATAGTTTTAAAAATCTATACCTTTGTGAAACTGTCAAATTACAAATAAAATTCAAAACTTTAAAATCTTGTAGTATATTTCTTAGAGAACTGTACTTTCTGAAGGATCCTGAATTCATTATTTGGAAATGGTATGCAATTTCTCTTATGTAGGTTTTTAAAATTTTGTGTCCTGGTAAGTTCAGGAATCCAGGTGTGCATAGATTGGTTGTATTAATTACCCCACTTAATGACTTCTTTGAATCCACAATGTTTGTCTCATAACTTTTTTTAAGTTTGTTTATTTTGAGAGAGAGAGAGAGAACAAGTGGGGGAGGAGGGGCAGAGAGAGAAGGAGAGAAAGAATCTCAAGCAGGTTCCATGCCATCAGTGCAAAACCCAATGCAGGGCTCGAACTCACAAACTGTGAGATCATGACCTGAACCAAAACCAAGAGTCAGATGCTTAATCAACTGAGCCACCCAAGCACCTCTGTTCTATAACTTTAAAGTTCCTCTTATTCTGACTGTGCTTGGGCATGTGACTTGCTTTGGTCAATAGGTTGTTAGCCAACATGACACAAGCAGAATGTTGAATGGTACACGTACTTTTTTGTTGCCTTCTTGCATGACTGGGCCTGCTCACTGTTCCCCTCTGCATTGCTATGAGAACATGTCTGGCTGGTCTACAGGGAGGATGTGACAGGCATGTAAAACAAAGCTTAGTTGTTCCAGACATCTGAGCTAGGGCCATCCTCGTTCAGCCAATTGTCACCCAGCCCTCAGGCTTGTGAGGAAATCTAGGTGAGATCAGAAGATGCTTCCAGCTAAACCTAATCAATATCAACAACATGCAGTGTACTAAATAAATGTTTATCATTTTAAGACACTATGTTTCAGTGGTTTGTTATGAAACATTATGGTGGCAACAGATAATACAGAGATACCAACAAAATAAGTAATCGAAGAGAAAACTTCACTATGTATCTGAAGTACCAAGTCAGAGATAATATTCACAGATAGTAGATATTTTCATATATTCACAGCTCTTTTTGTATTCTTCTGTCTCTGGAAAAACTAATTTCTTACCCTAGGAGTGATAATGGTACAGAAAATATTCCCATGTAGCATTTTAGCAGCATTTTAGACACTAGACTTGCCAAAGAAGAAATGTGACTTTCTTATCATGTAGTCTTTTGGTACTTTAAGTGTTAAGAAGATAAATGGATTTTATGTGATCAGGCTGGTAAAGATCCATTATATTCTCTGCCTCAAATTCTCAACTGGATTTAAGTTGTTGGTGAGAAGAAATGAGAATGTAATCAGGTTTGTGAATGGTTGTAGCTATGATTTTTCCTGATGACTAGTAGATTGTAGAATGCCTTTGAAAGAAATCTTGGAAAGATAGGCTGTCAGGTGAAATTCTTACTCTTATATTAAGGTAGATACAGATTTCTATATAGAAAATGGGAGCTGCAGCTCCAGTTAACAAACATTTATTGATCATCTGTTATGTATTAGGCATTGTAAATACAAAATCAGTGAAAATTAGCCTCTGTCCTAGAGGCATTTAGAGTTCAGAAAAGAGACAGAGAAGTCATGACAGAGAAATAAGAACTATGGTAAGTACAATGACAGGCCATACATACAAAGGTGGTTGAGAGGTGTCAGATGGTGGGTAGGGGCTGTATTTGTCCAAGAAATTTAAAGGATAAGTAGATTTAGAGAGGCAAAAGAAGGCCTTAAGTGGGAAAGAATTCCAGCAAGGAGCAAAGCATGGACAATGATCTAGAGTATGGAATAGCATCAATTATACAGGAAACCAAAGGATATAATGTGGGACCAGAAGTTACATATATAACTAAAATATATATGTATGCCAAAATATAATCAAAGACTTGTTGTGTATTTGCTTATGTTATCAAATATGCAATTCTTTTTGGTATTAGAGATTTTTGTTTTATTTTACATATTGGAAATATTGTCTTTGTGCTTTTTAGTACCTTTTGCATATCTGTAAACTCCACGTGTACAGAGACCAACTTTATTTTACTTTTCTGCATCTCAGCACCCAGTATAGTGCCCAGCATTCATGTGAATTCAAAACATATTTGTTGATTAAATTATTGAATTCTTGAACCCGTCAGCCTCTGCCAAAATCCAATAGAAACTTACTTTTAAATTAGTCTTTTAAGTTTACTCATAGACCAATTTACTTGAATAATTTGTCTTTCTCAAACTGTCTTCAATCAAAGTTTAATCTTCTGTCTTATAATTCTCCTTATTTTTGGATTTTAAAATATATGCAATTTCAGTGTTGTTTTTCTCCCTATGCATTCATCTATGTATTTGTCCAACATATGATTATTGAATACTTGATTATGTGCCAGCATTGTGCTACAGCCCAGGGGTAGAGTAGTAACAAGTCAGACCTGGTCTGGGCCTCAGTGGAACTTAGTTTCCAGTGAGGGAAACAGACCAATATTGGATAAATAATTTACAAGTACATTGGGTGTTACATATGGAATTGAATAGTTTTATGAGAGCGTGTAACAGCTTCTTTTATCCTCTACTCAATATGGATTATTATATGATCATTATATATAACATGTTTACTTTATCATGCTTTCAGTTTGTGTTCTCTACTTTCTGTTTTACTATACCACAGTTATAATTAATGTGTGGCACATAGAAAATGCACTATAAATATTACTTAATTGAATAAATGAAAGAATAAATTCATTTTATTAGAGCCCTGATCCATAGTTTACTGGCATAGTTTCTGGGTAAAGTGGGGTCATTAGCCAAATCTATTTGGTTATCTGGTTTTAGTCAACAAATATTCATTAAAAGTTTATGTAAGTTATATGGTAGATGTGGGGAATCCAAAGAAGAATACAAAGTTTCCTGTCCTTATGGAAACTGCAATTCAGATGTACAATGCAGCAGCTAAAACTTTGCACAAGAAATCATATGAATCATATATCTTCTGGACGAAGTACTATGTTAAGTGACATGAAGAATGAAAGAAGAGTATAGCCATGACTTCCTGTTCCTTATAATTTAGCTGAGGAGACAAGACAAATATATTTAAAATGAAAATAACACCAAACGATAAATGATTCATTCTGTTGCTCAAGAGAGTAAGAGTCTCAGGACTTCAGTGCATGGAAATCTTTCAAAGGGTTGACATCTTTTCTCATTCGAGCAAATATTGGAACAGTTACTCCAAAGTGAGGTATGTATACTTCAGGGGAGCACCAGGAAATCCACTGTAGTTTGGGAAGAAAATATTAAAACTTTTACTTATTTAAAAATAATTTAGGGGCACCTGGGTGGTTTAGTTGGTTAAGCTGAGACTTCACCTCAGGTCATGATCTCACGGTTCGTGGGTTCGAGCCCCGCGTCGGGCTCTGTGCTGACAGCTAGCTCAGAGCCTGGAGCCTGCTTCGGATTCTGTGTCTCCCTCTCTCTCTGACCCTCCCCAGCTCATGCTGTCTCTCTCTCTCTCAGAAATGAATAAAAAAACATTAAAAAAAATTTTTTTAGAATAATTTAAAAAGAAACCAGTCCTTATTAACATTTAATGAAAAAGATTGACAATAGGCCATCACAGTCAGTAGCCTGTGGGTGTCTCGTGTTAGGATTTAACATGGTATCACATGGAAGCAAAGGAGTAGGAATTGGATTCCCCACAACAAAGGGGTACCTCTTCCCATTTCTTTATCATGAGGCATTGAGGGTTATCTGGGCTGCTTTAAGTGTTTACTAAACGAACCTTTAGGAAATGGACAAGTGACTTAAAAAATCCTCCAAAGAAATAGCAGATAAAATTAATAATACAAGCACAATTGAACTAAAAGGAAAATCTTAGCTGTGACACTTCTTTTTGTTAACCTGCTTTTTGGTAACTACATTATTAAACAAGACCTAATCAGATATAACAAAAAGTCACCTGTCCTCAGATTCAAATTTATGATGAAGCTATTTGAAGTGTGGGTTTTTGTGTGTGTTATTATTGTTAATGAATAACCTCATCTGCATATATTATGCCTTGAGAGATGCTCACGATTAACAAGACTTTAAAAAATTACGCATCCTGGGGCATCTGGATGGCTCAGTCAGCTGGACTCTTGATTTCAGCTCAAGTTATGATCCTGCAGTTCCTGAGATTGAGCCCTGTGTCTGGGTCTGAGCTGACAGTGTGGAGGCCTACTTGAGATTCTCTCTGCCTTTCCCCTGCTCCTGAACACTCTCTCTGTCTTTCAAGATAAATAAATGAAAACATTACCAAAAAACAAAAACAAAAACAAAAACAATTAAGGATCCAAAACATAAGGACAGCCTCTTGCAATTTCTTCAGAAGTTTTCAGTCAAGAGTTACTCAATCTGGCATTAACTGAAATTTCACTAGCTTAATAACAAATATTTAGAAGTTTACTTATAAAAAAAGACAACTTGGGCTTTCCAGGGAGGCGTCCATTCACTGTTGTTCTGTGTTACCATTGTAACTTAAAGGGAAATTTCCCAATATTTAGAGACCTTGATGTCCTGCAAATGAAGGAGGAGGATATCCTCAAATTCCTTGTAGCAGGAAGCTACTTAGCTGGCACCAACCTTGACTTCCAAGTGGAACAATACATCTACAAAAGGAAAAGTGATGGTTTCTGTATCATAAATCTGAAGAGAACCTGGGAGAAACTTCTGCTGGCAGCTCATGCCATTGTTGCCATGGAAAACCTGGCTCATGTCAGCATCATATCACCCAGGGAGACTGGCCAGCAAGCTGTGCTGAAGTTTGCTACTGCTACCAGAGCCACTTGGACTGCTGGCAATTTCACCCCTGGAAACTTCACTAACCAAATCCAGGCAGCCTTCCGGGAGCTGAGACTTCTGGTGGTTACTAATCCCAGGGCTGACCACCAGTCTCTTATGGAGGCATCTTATGTTAACCTGCCTACCATTGTTCTGTGTAACACAGACTGTCCTCTGCATTATGTGGACATCGCCATCCCTTGCAACAAGGGACCTCACTCAGTGGGTCTGATGTGGTGGATGCAGGTCCAGGAAGTTCTGCGCAAGTGTGGCACCATTTCCTGTGAACACTCATGAGAGGTCATGCCTGATCTCTACTTCTTTTTTTTGTGTGTGTCTTTGTAATGTTTTAATTACCCAAGTAACACATACTCATCCTAGAAATATGGAAAATGAAGGTTTTATAATAATTATAAATTACACACCCTCCCACTACCCAGATACATTTATTATTGGCGCATATATATATATACACACACACACATATCCACAATGTTTAATAAATGTTGCGCATTTCCCTTATTATTTGCAAGTATTTGTGTATGAAAATAACCTAGACTTCAATACTTGGTTAATTCTAATTTTTTAAAATATAATTTATTCTCAGGGGAGCCTGGGTGGCTCAGTGAGTTAAGTGTCTGTCTTCAGCTCAGGTCACGATCTCGCAGTTCATGAGTTCGAGCCCCACATCAGGTTCTGTATGACAGCTCAGAGCCTGGAGTGTGCTTTGGATTCTGTTTCTCCCTCTCTTTCTGCCCCTGCCCCACTCATGCTCTGCCTCTCTCAAAGATAAATAACCATTAAAAAAATTTAATATAATTTATTGTCAAATTGGCTAACATACAGCATGTAAAGTTTGTTCTTGGTTTTTGGGGTATATTCCCATGGTTCACTGCTTACATACAACACTCAGTAACTGATCTCTACTTCTATAGAGATTCTGAAGATATTGAAAGGAAAGAGCAGGCGGCTTTTGAGAAGACTGGGACCAAGGAAGAATTTCAGGGTGAATGGATTGTTCCAGCTCCTGAGTTCATCGCTACTCAACCTGAAGTCACAGACCGGTCTGAAGGTTTGCAAGTGCCTTCTGTGCCTATTAGCAGTTCCCTGCTGAAGACTAGAGCAACCACTGACTGGTCTTACACTTCTCTTCCACGAAGGCAAACAAAATGGAAATAAGGTTGACAAAAAAATAAACCATTTCTAAAGAGACAAAGAGAGAGAAAGAGAGAAAGACCAATTGGAAAACTGTTTTTCCTTCCAGAGTGAATAATACTGAAATAATTCATGAAGTAATAAGCCACAAACAAATATTCATTCCTTTATCACTAGTGTTGGAAGATACATAGAAAACTTTGCAAAAGGCTTTGAGAAACAGGTAAGACAAATTAATGTAGCATTAGAATTTATATAGTGATAGAATTGGGTGGATATATCAGCATTTCTGTTGTGTCTCAATCTACTTGTTAGGCTGTATTTCAAATTTTTTTAACATTTATTTATTTTTGAGAGATAGAGACAGAGTGTGAGTGGGGGAGGGGCAGAGAGAGAGGGAGACACAGAATCTGAAGCAGATTCCAGGCTCTGAGCTGTCAGCACAGAGCCCGATGTGGGGCTCAGACTCATGGACCACGAGATCGTGACCTGAGCTGAAGTTGGATGGTCAACTGACTGTGCCACCCAGGCGCCCCAACTAGATTGTATTTCAAGGAAGAAATTCATGATCACAATTTTGTGCCTTTAAAGGAAGATTTTACTATACACCTGAAACTAATATCACACTGTATGTTAACTAACTGGAATTTAAATAAAAACTTTAAAAAGAAGTATTTATTGAAAAAGATAAATTCTTAGCAGAGGAAGAATCCTTACAGACTTTCTTTTAAAAATGTTTATGGGAAATATATGTTATGATGGGATTGATGCTTTGATGGTTTGCCTGCAGCTGAAAATTCAAAAATATTCTAGGTAATGTTTTTGTATGGGAAATCTCTTAACTGCAGCATTGATAGGAAAGCTTTTCATCAGAGAAACGGAATCCAGAAGTGCATCAACACTGATGTTTTTAATTTCATAAAAACATGACCCTTTAAATTATTGTCAAGTATTTAAATGACATTGCAATGAAATGGTGGATAACCATGATAATATTTGCCACCATAGAGAATTTACTGGTTATTTCATTGAAAAATACTTAAAATTGCTATTGAATTTAGAGACAAATTAGATATATTATTTACAAAAAGGTAAGTGTTTAAAATTTTATGACCTTGTCACTGATGAGAAAAGAGTTATCAATAAAGTGCTACTTATTTAAGTATTTTAAATATTTAAAAACAAGTGTGGTTATCGTTTAGGTATCAGTAAAGCAAAGCAAACTTTTTTTTCATAGTAAATGAGAAAGTAAACAATTTGGGGGAAAAAGTATTATGGAAAAGGTATTTGAAAACAAGCGGTTGAAAAAATATTTATTAATATGTGATATTGTTGCTGAAAAATCATGGAAGTATGTCACCTATAAGGATGCTTATAGTTGCAAACTACAACATTTTTTATTATGAAGTATAATTGACATACAATATTATATTAATTTCAGGTGTATAACAGTGAATAGACATTTGTATACATTACAAAATGATCACCACAATAAGTCTAGTTACCATCTGTCATCATACAGAGGTGATACAATATTATTAACTACAGCCCACATGCTATACATTATGTCCCTGTGACTTATTCATTTTATAACTGGAAGTTTGTGCTTCTTAATCCCTTTCGCCAACTCTACTCTTGAGCTCCTAGCCCCTCTGGTAATCTGTTTTATGTAACTACGAGTTTGGATTTGTTTTGTTTTGTTTGTTTGTTTTATTTTTTATATTCCACAGGTAAGGGAAATCATATGGTATTTCTCTTTATATGTCTGACTTATCTTGCTTAGCATAATACCCTCTAGGTCCATCAATGTTGTGACAAATACAACTTTTGAAGTGGAATTTTCTGCACTACCTATACATCTTCCAAATGGAGAGTTTTGAATCCTTTTGTTACTTTTTTAAAAATCACAATGCCTACATCAAGGTGACATCAAGGAAAACTGAATTTCCTGTTTGAATTTCAACAAAAAGTTTTGTATAACTGGTCCTGGGCATACGATATGAGTATTACATTTTAATAACTGAAGATAATGATATAATTTGTCCACCTGCAGTATTTTTTAATCGATGATAATCATTCAAATTAAGCATTGCATCAATTGAATCTAGAATCCAAGCCCTCAAAATTTGCTATCACTAAATATTATACCAAGATTAAAATAAGAGTAAGAGCTCTTACTCTCACAAAGTAAGAGCAAAGAATTTTTATGTTATCGATAAACACAATAAAGTGTCATCTGAGTTTTAAAATATCTGTTTTATTGTTAGCTAAATAACAATTATCTAAAATTATCCTCTTATCTAAAATTTCCTCTTAATTATTTTTGCTTATGGTTATGAGTATACATAAAATATCAGTATAAAAACCGATGCATGCAATTGTAAATATGTGTGTATAAATGTATATACAAAGCTACATCTGTCATTTAGAAGAAGTATGGGTTGAAATATTTTCTACACATGATATGGGATCAAAAAAGTATCGAAATCATTGGATTCGTAAATGAGGTGTAAAAGGCTCTCTAGAGATAGTTAATCTGACACAGTAGCATGATACAATTGGGAAAAAAAACAAGCAATATAAAAAAATTTAATACTATAAAAAAGAAAAAACTAGGAATTATTTAGTGTAGAGATCAAGAGTTTTACACATTTCAAAGCCTTCTTATCAGACTACTATATTCATTTCAATTCACCATTTGTTGGGCATCTAGTGTGCTCTGCTCAGCCCTGGCAATGAAAAGATGAGTAAGATGGAGTCTGCTATTCTCCATTAGAGTTGCCCACTGTCTAATAGAGAAAAGACATGTGTGACCATATGAAGTAATGGAATCATGTGGATAAACAGGTAATTTCCATAAAATATTGTAAGCGACAAGACAGCTCCATGAATAATATAAGATGATATCCAGTGAAGTCTAGATGGGATAGGGTTAGAGAAAGCTTCTTGGTGGAGGTGGTGCCTGAACAAAGCTTTCTTGAGAATACCTTAGAAAAAACTATAATTGATTCAAAATGAGGAATTTGAGTAAATTACAAAATATTCATGATATGGTTTCATTTTTTTTAATGAGGCAGAAAAATCTGAAAGATTTCTGTCTTTATAAAATATTTTAAAAGTTGTGATTGCTGAAAGTGTAAACTTCAATTATCTGGAACATTCCTCAGACTATACTTGTGCCACATCAATAATATACTTTTGTACTAATATAATTCTATACAAATATAAATTATACTAATTTAATTTATACTAATTTATAATTAGTATCAACTAATTTATAATATATACTAATTTATAATTAGTATCAACTAATTTATAATATATACTAATATAAATTAATACTAATATAATTTTACTCTTCTTTATTCTGCCAACAATTCTTGAATACCAACTCTGTTTCAGGCACCCAGCTAGGTGCCCAGGAATATACAATCAAATAAGACTGTTTCTGCCTTCAAGGGACTTAAAGTAGCATTGTAGATGCAGTGTCATAAGCAATACATGTAAGTTAGTGTGAGAACTGCTGAAATAAAGGTTGGCATGATGTGCATGTTGCAGTTGATCAAAGGAAAGACTGATGACCTTTGCCTGAAAGAGAAGAAAGTGGGCCATGTCAATAAAGTCTTTCCAGATGAAATAATGGTTAATCCAGGTCTTGAAGAAAGAGTAAGACTTTGCCAAGAAGATGGTGGAAGGAAAGACAATCTAGGGAGAAGAAACAACATATGCAAATGCAAAGGAAGACTGTCACCATTTCCTAGCCCCTTATAACTCTTTTCTTTCTTTTTTTAATGTTTATTCACTTTTGAGAGAGAGCAAGAGAGAGAGAGATTGAGAGAGAGAGAGAGAGAGCAGGAGCAGAGGAGAGGCAGAGAGAGAGCAGGACAGAATCTGAAGCAGGCTCCAGGCTCCCAGCTGTCAGCACAGAGACCAATGCAAGGCTCGAACCCACAAACTGTGAGATCATGACCTGAGCTGAAGTCAGACATCTAACTGACTACGCCACTCAGGCACCCCGCCTTAAAATTCTTTTCTATTCACATTCTTGCTCATCAGTACTTCAAAACTTCTTGCTTAGCTAGACTAATTCTGTTAGATCAAGATTTAAAAAATGTTTATCTTCAGCATCTACAATCTGATTTGTCTTTGGAAAGTGGGTTAATTTAGAAGTACATTCTCACTAACAATGGACAATGTAAGCATTCATATAAATTGGAGACACAGATTCTTTATGGCCATTGGCCTGGAAAGCGTAGCATTATTGGTAGTTGTGGGTGATGACTGGACCTGTTGGCTGATCATTACCTACCACACCCTGCCCTCCGTCTAAGAAAATCTCTCCCCTGACACACCCCTGGTTGCCAGGTTTGTAGCACAGTCTTGAGATCCTCAGCTCTAGGGTCTTGCCTTAGCTGACTGGACAGATATCTCACAGAAAAACAACCAAAAGTACAGTTGGGCCAATCAGATTCTCTTTCTGAGACTCTGAGGTTAATGAAGATGTTACGCTTTGAATACTTGGTGGTAAAGGGTCTTGAATAACATATCTGAACTCTAGGTCTGCTAGTTGATGGAGAGAAACTACCCATTCTCAGTACCAAAACTGTCATTGAGAGGTATACCTATGGGCACAGGTAAACGAAGTGCAGGTAGTATAGGAATAACTCCCAAGACTGATTATTAAACCAAGGAATTGAGTTACCCTGAAATAGCTATGTAGCTTCTCACTCCAATGTTACATGCCTAAGGTGCTGAGAAAAACTTTCCAATAGACCAGGTGAAAGGGAGTTTATTGGAAGGCTACGTGGGAATCTCACCCAATCCCACTGTAGATAGTACCACTAAGCTTCATAAATGCTGAAGAAAAAAAACCAAACAACAACAACAACAAAAACTTCAGACAAGCCACCTTTCTTCGTTTTTCTCTCAAACAGTACCATTTCTCTTCTCTGCATCTTTCTATCCATACCGACATTTTGTTCTCTGTTAGCCAGCCAGGTTTATTTCAAATGGCTCTGAGTTTCTGTTTCTGAGTAACTTCAGTTTAACATGAGCCTCTGCCCTGCTCTAGAGCCATTTTGGCACAGACTTGATGCTACTGCTCCAGTAACCACTATTTCTTTCTAAGTCAGACTTTTCCATCCCTTGGTTTGAATTCTTGTGCCCACAGGTATGCCTCCCAGGCAGTTGACATTTTTGGTATTAATGCATAGAGTTTTTTCTGCCAATTAGCAATCCTGGTTTAGATATCTCATTCAGAGTCCTTTACTACCAAGTGTTCAAAGCATAACATCTTAACCTCGGTTGACGAAATATCCTAGATATATAGATTTAAGAGGCACTGTTGGAGCATTTGTAAGAATAGGCAAGTTGGCAAAAGTCTTGGTACTGGCACAGGGAAAGCAAAGACCAGGTTCTGCCAGGATATCATCACCGTGAGGCATGTCAGTAGCATGTTTCATCCAAGTTACAACTACACAGAGTTAGTCCTTAGATAGGATTAGGCAAGCTTGCCTTGTTGAGAAAACAAGCAGCATAGTCTAGGTACTGGCAGTAGAGAAAGGACATGAGGCTCAAGGTTAAATAGAATTTGATATCAACAACAGTAAGGCAATCAAGAAAACTAAGCCAACCATAAATCAGGGCATGCTTGGAGGAAGCAGTTATTTTAGTCAAGAGCATCTGCTTAAAGAGGCCTATAATTTCAGAACAACTCAGCGCTATTGGACAGCAGTTGCTTATGGATCATGAAGATCCTTTAACCAGCATAGGTCTTGGACCAGTCAGGAGCCTTTAGAGCAGTTGTCCAATAGAGGTGAATATGCTGTCTTCTGCATAGACTTGGATTTTGAGTGGTCCATGATTCCTACAGAGACTCTAATGGGTCATAACCCAATAGAGCCAGTCTGGCAGCTTGGAGAGGATTTTATTCTGCTAAATGTCAAGGTCACTCCTGTCACATCATGCTAGTTTCTTCATGGCACTTAGTACCCGAAAATCCTATTTATTTGCTTATTGTCCTGTCTCCTCCAGTAAAGTGTAAATTCCTTTAGAATAGAGACATTAATCTGTTTTTTCCCCATTGCTATGTTCTTAGCACCTTGGACAATATTTGGCTCTTAGTATGTTCTCAGTAAATATTTGCTGAATAAATAAACAAAAGTCCATGAACTCGGTGACATGATCATGAGCCAAGGACCTGGACAACAGTCCAAGCCCTAGTGATCCTGGTAGTGCTTGATTAAACTGTCTACCTTTTAAACATACTTAGAAAACTTAACTGGGTGCCAATAACTGTCACCAGCCTCCTACCCCACCCACACCCAAATTCTGTCTTCAACTCTAATTTTACAAATTTTCTAGGAAGAAAGAATGTAACTGTGCCATTCTGGTAAGAAAATTATGTTTCTACTTGTTTCTGTTGAACAAGCCCTCAGCCATAAAACCTTTTCTCTTTTTCAGCCTGACTCCACAGTATCTACTTCTCCCTTTCCCATTTTCTTCCTTTCTTTTCAATAAAACAAAGTCCTCAGTTCTCATAGGCAATAAACAATCTCTCTATTGGGGAAGTGTAATTGAGCATATTTTCAGGAAACAGCCAAATTTCTCCACGTACTTTGCTTTTTTGAAAAGCAGCCACATGGCTCAATATATATACAGCACATATTTACTAATTAACAGTCTCCCACTGAATCAGCCTCCTTCCTCTCCCTATTTCCTTTTCCTTTCTTAGAAAATTGTTTGCATGGCTACAGCTTGGCCTAGCATTTTCAACGGGTAGAATGACTATTTGTTAGCATGAACACTGCCCTCTTGAAATACACTTTATTTTGGATGGTGTAATCAAAGTGAAAATAGCATTCTTTTAACAAAAGTAAGTTTTGTAGATAGTAAGAGATTACCTACTCTATATAATGATCATGATAATGTGATCTCTTTGAAAGCAGGAAGTTAGATTGATTTTTATCAAGTTGCAGAATGAAACAATCAGTTTTAAAACCTAGTAATGAAATTTTCATTAGTGATTAAATCAATCAACATATTTATTGAACATCTACTATATAAAATGATCTGAGGTATGTAATCAACATGCAAGGAAACATGAATGTGTCCTAGACTTGGAAGATCTTTTTAGTAAAATAAACCGCTACCTCACTGGCATCCCAAACTTAACACGTTCAGAACTGAACCACTCACATCCTTATTAGGGCCCGTCTTAGTGCTCCTTATTTCAATAAGTGGTTCACAATCTAGTAGAAGAAATAGATAAAAAATGACACAATATTAGTCTTTTAATGGAGTTAGGCACAAGATATATGTTTAAGAAGGTATATTAAATGCAACTAAGTGCTATGGAAAGTAGAAGTCAGTATTCTGCATCAGAGAAGAATTTCCTGTGATCATTTAAAAATGGATCAAAGAAAATATCACAGGTGATTCTTTTTAAATATATCTTTTTTCTTCTCTGCAATTCTGTGTCTGTCTTATGGGCTAATGCAGTTATCCCCTCAATAACATGGGTCATTCTTTTTGGTGTTTCTACCTGAGAATTTACAGCCTTTCTGACTCATGTACTTTTCTTATAAAACTGAATTGAACTGCCAGCCAAAAGGACCAGCTGCTTTTACTATTCACAAAGTTTAAAGTTTCCTTTTCCCTAGCTAAGAGTGTATCAATAATGACTATTGTAGCAACCATTTTGATTACCATATCAGCTTACTTGCTTTGATAAATTATTTTCACTTTGCAAATCCTTTTGGGACTATATAATTAATGAAAGGACCATTGAAACCAGAAACTGGTTTTACGATGTAATACGCTTTATAATTTGTACTCTGTTTGAAAAGACGACTTTGGTTCCATGATATTGAAAGAATGTATTCAGAACTTGAATATGGAGAATTATTTACAACTCAAACAGTTTTAAAACATATAGTGATAATGTAGTCTAGGTCTAATTTTCCAGTGTATTGGTGTTTAGGATATATAAGCCCTTTTCAACATAAGTTCTCTGTAATTCACTGCAAAATATTTTCTCGTGACAGGGGAGATGATTTCTGGCAGTTGGGCAAAAATCATTACTAGTCTCTTGATAAGATTAGTTTTTATTTTTGTGGATCTATTCATGCATACAGGTGAGATTAAAAAAAACATTAATGAATTGCTAATGAATATGCATTCTGTAGTATATCAATAGTCAGTTTCATATTTAGAAGGTAATAAGTAGAATAGATAACTGCTTGTGAAGATTAAGGTCTCCTGTCCCTCAAACATCAACCTACCTCCTACCATTTTCAGGGTTTTTTTCTTCATTCTATTGAGACTTGAAAGCTTTTTGATATTCAAAGCCTTGATAGATAGGAGTATTTGACCAAAAAAAAAAAAAATTAACAGGATCAATGAGTTTCTAATTATAGAAATATAAATGTGCAAGAACTTAGAGGCCTGAAAAAGAACATTTGAGAAAAGTGACTTTGTTAGTCATTAAAGGAATTTAATGGCCAATATTTATTATATGCTTATTATATACACGACATCATGAGAATAACTTTACATGGATTATCATATTTAATCTTTATGTAAATTCAAATTTTAAAGATGGTCCTACTGCAAAGTGTAGAAAAATAATCTTGAAATGTGGCGGTTTGGGGGCACCTGGGTGGCTCAGTTGGTTGGGCTTCCAAATTTGGCCCAGTTCATGATCTCAT
Source organism: Hyaena hyaena (assembly GCF_003009895.1). Lineage (NCBI taxonomy): Eukaryota > Metazoa > Chordata > Mammalia > Carnivora > Hyaenidae > Hyaena > Hyaena hyaena. The sequence continues at coordinate 66,270 of NW_024081987.1, read as the reverse complement.
GGTTCCTGAGTTCGAGCCCTGCGTTGGCTCTGTGCTGAGCTCAAAGCCTGAAGCCTGCTTCAGATTTTGTGTCTCTCTGTCTCTTGCATTCGGTGTCTCTCTGTCTCTCAAAAATGGGTAAACATTAAAATTTTTTTTTTCATTAAAAAAGAAATATGGAGGTTTGAGTCCACCAATCCTTTGAGCTTTGTCTTCAAAATATTTCTAGAATTGGACCACTTTTACTACATCCATCATGACTAACCCTGGTAGTTAGACTAACCATCTTGTCTAAACCATCTTCATATTCCACTTGACAATTGCAATAGCTTTTAAACTGGTCTTCATGTAGCTATTTTTGCTGTTTCATAATTCATTCTTCACATTGCATTCAGAAAAATAGTTTTAAAATTGACATAAGATCAGGTCACTCTTTTGCTCAAAACTCTTCAAAGATTTTCCACCTAAAATAAAATCTCAACTCTTTACCAAAGCCTTCAAGGCACTACATGGTTCCATGCTTTAGAGGTGCCCCCATATTACCAAATTCAAAAATAGATTTATTAATGGACACATAGATAATCTCTGTCACTTCAGAGCCATTTCTCAGCATCAGCACAACACAGCTCCATCCTAATCTTATACTGCTATAACTTACGTGTTTAGGCCCCAGGGAAATGTCTTTCCACAGTCTTTACCTATGTCTTCAAAGTAAAAGGCAACTGTATACTGTGAATGCTATGAATACTTGAGGATTGTGCTGTTGCCAGCATCTGAGATTGACATACTTCAAAAGGCAATGGAAGAACTTTAAGAGAAAAGACTAACTTCTTAAGTCCTTTCTCTCTGATAGCATGGATACAATACATTCTTGCATAATGAAATACTTTTTCCCAGTAGTGCCCTGCATCTTTTTTCTATTCCAATTTGGGTTCAGAAAAATGACATGTGGGACCCTAGGAATAATAATTGCATGAGGCCAAGAATAATTTGCAGTATTAAACAATTTCTATTCACCCTTAACTTTATATATTGAACTAAACATAATTTATAAAGCATAATAATAGTTCTTTACTTTGGCATTAGGCATAAAATGTAAAATTAAAAATATTTTTTCTTTGACAAAAATTTAGCAACACTTCATTAAAATTTTGAAAAAGAAAACTCAAAAGTTGGCTTTATTTATATAATATTAATTTAAAATTTTATATTCATTAACCATGATTAGACTTTTATCCTTTAATTTTAATGAATAATTCTAAACATTTCAGAAAAAACTAGGGCACTTTTGAAAACATGAATGTAAATAATTTTAGTTTTTGTATTTTTTATATTTTTGGATAAAATATAAATTCAAATTATGAGTACGTTGAATACAATTATATACTTTTTATTCTTTAGACCATTAAAAATGAAGACAAGTTGAAAGCATAATAGAAATTCAAAAATACAAAACTGATCCCCCAAAGTAAAAGAAAACTGGAAGGAAAACTCCAAAAGAGCAGACTGCTTATATTTTTAAAAACTAGAAACAATGAATCAAGTACAACACACATAAAATTTTTGAAAACACATTACAAGTTCTTTATTTAATAAAGATGCAATTAATGATCAAAATAATAAAAACAAGTTGGACAATTATTTTTATCAAATTCTCAACTTATACTAAATGTCATTAATCTGTTCAATGTCATATTCTTTGCTAAATGGAGCTTTAATTACTGATTAAGGACAATATAGGTGAGTCTTCCTTTGTAGTCTTACTGTGATTTCATAAATGTTCATAAAAATGGTTTCATAAATGTTAATAAAATATTTCTTATTTTTCTTCACAGAACTTATCATGTAATATATTATATGTCTATTAATTTGCTATGATATGTTTCCTGATATATTTTAAATTCAATGAGAGCAACAACTTCGTCTTCATTTTTCTTCATATTGGCATCTATTCACAAGTCCAAAACAATGCTTGTCCCAAAAGTATGAGTTCAAGAAACTTTTGTTTAATGTACAATAGTAAGACAGTTAATGGTTTTAACTACTAGATATACTGTATTCCTTGGAGACCACTGTGTAGTCCTCTGGGAAGACACTGGGGAAAAGGAAAACAAAGTTCAAATCACAATATTATAGCAAATACGTTAGCCTACCCTTCTAATGTTATCATTAAGACTCAGTGATCACTAACTGCTTATTTAGTCTTATTATTAACCTAGCACTAACCATGTGCAAAGTACTGTCTTAGGTAGTATGAATTTAAAGAGAAATAATATGATACAAATTATTGTTGATTTTATTAGTGTCCAAATACTTGCTGTCCCTCCTTACTGGATCTATCTTGACAGGAGAAGTATACTTCCCAACCAACTGACCTCATGCTTGCTCAAGTGTTGTGCTTTGGCCAATAAAATGTGAGTAGCAGTGACTTACATCAATTCCCAGCAGATTCATTGAGTCATCCTATAGCTCCACTCTACTATTTTTTCTCTACTGCTAATTGGCCTATCCCAAACAAAGGCAGCTCTCTCAGCCTATATTTTGGAATGAAAATGACCTTAGGCAGAATTGAAGCTGAACTGCAAAAAGCATATACCATGAGCAAGAAATAAGCCTTTGTTGTTAAAGCCAGTAGTGTATTAGAGTTGGCTTGTACTGGCTTGTGGGAAATGATTGTACTCATCTCCTCACAATTCTGCATTAGGTGATGCCATATTAGCAGCTTAAAATTGGTCAGGGTCGGAGTATTTACATTATGGAAATTGCCTAATACTATAAAATCAAGACTTTATTCCTGGAGAGCTTGTTGTTAAATATTTATCAATACTCCAATGTTCATTTTTTAATTTTTTGAAATATTTATTTATTTTGAAAGAGAGAGATAGAGAGTAAGCAGGGGAGGGGTAGACAGAGAGGAGACAGAGATCCCCAAGCAGGCCCTGCACTATCAGTAAAGAGCTTGAGTCAAGGCTCAAACTTACAAACCATGAGATAATGACCTGAGCTGAAATCAAGAGTTGGGCACTTAACCAACTGAGCTACCCAGATGCCCTAATTTTCCAGTGTGACTTTAGTCATTAAGAGTTAAGGTTGTTTGTTACCATTTCACAACTCTGCCTAAGCTGTCTGATAGACTATTCTCAAACAGTTTATAACCTATGGTAGATATTAATAGGCCAAAACAGAATAGCATTGTAGTAGAGGCTACCTTAAGGCAAGAACAAGATTTTATGGGTGTCAGGAATTCTGAATGTTGTAAGATAACAGATTAATCTGCCAATTCCATGGATGTTGGCAGAGGACATGAGATTCCTGGATCAGAGACAAAGGACTAACTCATAACACAAAACTCAGCATAAGTTGCATGTGCATGTCTGTTACCCTTGTTCCCAAAGTCACAAGGGAAGTGGAACAGGCCAGGTAGATGCTGCACATACAACGAATTTGTGTCACTGCTAAGAAAACTTTGACAATGCACTGCAAGCAAATCTTCCTAACTTTCACCCTGAGGGGAGACATTATCTTTATTGTATTTGACAACAAACAAACCTGCCATCTATAGAGGAAGACACTATTTCTATCTTCCTAGGGTATTTGCCATACAAAATTCTTGAAAGACAAACCAGAACAAAGGCCATCAGTGGTTCTGCACACAAGTGCAGAAATATGAGGGACCCCTCGAGAATTGTCTCCCCAAATGGATACAGTCCCTGAAGAGCATCTATTTTGACAGGAAGGTTTTCAGGGTCTCCCATTTTAATGTATTTCTAGGGTCTCTCTTTAAGAGTAAAGAGAGTAAAGAGAAAAAATACACGGTATTTTTCTCCCCCTCTTTTCTTTGCTTTCCTGTGTCCTAGACCTTTGTTAGATCATCAAACTTAACCAGCCATTGAACTTAGTGAAATAAAAATGAGGTGTTAATAGTGGATGGTGGTTTTGTTTTTCCTCTGAGTGACAGTAAAAATCGGGCTAAGTAACTGCTCAGACTTTGCTGTCAGTTCCACCTGAGGAAAATCCCAGATTTTCACTCACTAGCCATGACCATGGACAATTTTATTTTATTTATTTATTAAATTAAAAAAAAATTTATTTTAGAGAGAGACAGAGCACATGAGTTGGGGAGAAGGGCAGAAAGAAGGAGAGAGAGAGAGAGAGAGAGAGAGAGAATCCCAAGCAGGCTTCCATGCTGGATTCCATGATCCTGGGATCATGACCTGAGCTGAAATAAAGTGTCAGGTGCTCAAACTACTGAGCCACCCAGGCACCCCAAGCCATGGACAATTTTAAGTAAGATAATGCATATGTAATGGAAGAATCCTTGTGAAGTATTGACAGAGACATTTTGCATTCCTGGTATTTCCTGGGATTTACCTACTTGCCCTGGGCTTCGCCCTTAGAGTCAAAGAGAGATGAAGGATTCAGTCAAGATTTAAAGAGTATTGTAAAGAGTATTGTATATCTTTAAGTTTCCAAATGGCAAGTTAATGTCTATAATAGAGACAATAACCTGAGAGCCTGAAAACTAGGCTAGACAAACTACTTTCATAGAGGAGGCCTTTGAGCCCCATAGGATGTCATTGGGTTGAGCCCATCTTCTCACACCACTAATAGAGAAAAAATGAGGTCAAGGGAGAGGATGAAAGTTTGCACTGACTGAGATTACATTCTAAAGTTACATCTTTTAAAATTAGAAGTGACTATGGGGCGTCTGGGTGGCTCAGTTGGTTGAGCGTCCGACTTCAGCTCAGGTCATGATCTCACAGTTCGTGGGTTCGAGTCCCGCGTCAGGATCTGTGCTGACTGCCAGCTCAGAACCTGGAGCCGGTTTCAGATTCTGTATCTCCCTCTCTCTCTGACCCTCCCCGCTCATGCTGTCTCTCTCTCTCTCTCTCAGAAATAAAGGCATTAAAAAAATTTTTTAATAAAAAAATAAAATTAGTAGTGGCTGGATTTACTTTGATTGGGCATGTTTATAATTTTCCTCAATTAGTGGACATAGGTACTTATGGATTAGTTTGTATTTAATTCTAGAAAAATTAATGAAGCATTTTTGGAGCACCTGAGGTCATTGCAACTGGTGAATTTCAAATCTGCTACCCACGTGAGGGGTTGGTACATTGCCCCATAGAATGTGTTCAATTAGTATTATTTATTGTTGCTACCCATATTATGCCCATAAATTTGCAAAGCCTTGGGAACAACTGAGAAGTATTTGAAATCTCGCTCAGGTGTATCCTGCTTAGGGCTTTCCTTTTGTATTGCTTCAGACCTTTCACTCCCTTATTTAGTAACTAATTCTCTCTAAAGTGTTAATTGATTTACTCTTCCCAGGAATATTTGCCAGTTACACAAGACAACAAAACATGAAAGCCCTTCAGGACCCAGAAAGAATGCACATCTAATTATGGGGTACAAAATCTCAGACTAGCTGTGGAGATATTTTGGGGTAGAGGAGAGGGCTTGCTTTTCTCAAATTATATGTCAGAAGTGTCTGCCTACTTTGTTTTTTCCCAAGCTGCACAGTTTAGTGCAAGGTTCTCAAAGTGGAAAATCAAAAACCAGAGTGATAGTGGAGATTTCTACTTCTGCAGACAGACTTTAGGAAAAGTTATTTCAGCCAGGTTTCCAAATTTCCTCTCTACAATCTATCCTTTCACAGGCCTGAATTTATACCGTTTGGTGTTGATCTTTTTCAACTGTGAATAATAATAGACACAAATATATTACTTGCATTTTCATCATTGATGTTTTCCTGCTTTGAGATTTGTCCCATGAAACATATTGATACTTATTATACTAGCTCCATAGGAACTCTCATAAATGATCATTCTACTTTGGTCAGCAAAATACAGTCCCAAAAGAGAGATGCTGTTTCATCAATCTGATTCTTAAATGTTAATGTTTGGACCAATGTTTAAAAAAACACATAACCTATAATATCTCTTTGAAACCCAGTCTTAGACAACAACTTAATATTAGCTTATTTTTCCATATTAAATCATCTGCTGTTTCTTGTATCTTTAGGAGAGGATACATACAAAGGGATCCTAATTTTGATAAATAGCATTTTTTAAAAACTGTTTTTATCCTAATGGCCAGAATGCTTTAATTTCTGCTTGGCTTTGATCCTAATGATCAGATCTCATAGATATATTTTAATCTTTGTTTTTCTCCTTTTTCTAGAAAAAGAATTTTTATTGTGATTAACTTCAAGTGTTTTCAATTTTATTCCACTTAGTTTGGAAAACCCACTTAATATTTAAAATTCCTAGTGAATGCTTTCCTCTCTGAGGTATCTGGAAACGGATTCTCTAAATTCTACATAAAGATAAATCCTTGGTGAAACCACCGTTGTGAAAGTCCTATATATTTTTTTAAAGAGTCAGATTATATATGCCTAAGTATTGTAATTTTATATATAAGGTATTTTATAATTTTACATTAGGTGTATTATATATATATACACCTAAATGTTGTTAAACAATAGAATTTGACTGAGTAAATTTGAAGATCTAATAGATCTAATTTTAAAATCTAATTAATTCAACGATTCATGATTTGGTCAGCATACCATCTAACAAATAGAAAGGTGTTCCAAGGATCTATACAAAATGGAAGGCTTTCATAGGTAGAAGGGGGTAGGAAAAGGGAGTTTCTGGCACAGAGTGTATTGATTATTTCAGGCAAAGTCAGGTTCCTACTGGGGACAGCAGCAGTCTACCCACTACCCTTGCTAGTGCTGACCAGGTAATTTCAGATTTACTAGTTAAAGGTTACATTCCTGGGAAAGACTGAAACTCAATTAAGTTAGGTATTAATTCAAGGTTTGCTGACATGGGGCTTAGTACAAGTGACTCCATTTGGGGCCTGTGTTCTTTTTGTTTGTTTGTTTTAAAAATATGTAGTGTCAAGCATATGGTTAACAGGTATATTTTTAATAACTGCACAGAATCTATACTTAAAAAGCACTTTTTTTTGTTAAAATAAAAATCAAATGCCTTTATTCACAGGACTACTTCTTAAGGATGTGCAGGGTACTGGGGGCAGCAATCCAAACAGCTGGCATGTGCTTTTGCTTTGTTGCCCACAATACAGGCTGCACTCATCCGCAAAGGGTGCCTTTTTTAATGGTACAGAACTTCCATTTTTATATCTTGATGAATTATAAACTGCCTCTCCCACTTACCTGTTCTTTCTGTTCTCTTTCCTGCCTCTATTAAATCTATACAACACTCTTACTAACTAAAAATTACTGACAATAAAAATCTTTTTCTCTTTCCTAAAACCTATTTTTTGCCCTGATTTCAAGTTAAGAGGACAACTCCATTTGCTCTGTTGGCTTGTTAAATTTCTAGTACCACCATCTTAAACCTTAATTTATTTTGTTCTGTATTTCCTGGTATTAAATGTCTGAGAAAGACATTGCTATATTTTTATATAATTATAAATAAGATACATACTTAGAGCTATTTTATCCTTATAGACTATTAACTTGAAGCCCAACCTCATTTTATATAATATAAGCTGGATAGTGGCTTCCATTAACTCAATGTCAATTTCAGATTCAAGTGTGGAAGGTATTTATATATTTTAAATGTCTATTTTTATTTTTGAGAGAGAGAGTGAGTGGGAGAGGGGAAGAAAGAGAGAGGGAGACAGATGATCTGAAGAGGGTTCTGCACTGTCAGTAGAGTTCCTGAAGTGGGGCTTGAACTCATGAACCATGATATCATGGACCTGAACTGGAGTTGAGTGCTCAATCAACTGATCCGCCTGGGCACCCCCAGATGTGGAAGGTATTTAAATAACAAACAAGAAGAGTTAGAATAAAAGCATCTGAGAATTAGAAGGATTCTTACATTTATATAACATGTCTACCTTGTCTATTCCCAATGATGGGGAATTCTCTATTTTCAGAAAATTGTGAAAGCTTGTAGCTTTCATAAATTGGTGATGAATTTGTGAGGTCTAATGACTCTTTAAGACAATCATTGTCATGCTCCTTAGTCCACACTTCTCTAGGCTAATTATTCTAAATTTCTCTGTAAATAGTCTATTTTGATCTGATTTATCAATTTCCTTTATACACTTTCTAAATGTGTCTTATCCAAGAATGAATGCAATTTCTTTAGATATAGTCTGACGAAGGAGGTTTAAAACAGGATTGTATCTTTGCTGATTCTATATATTAAATGTTTTGATCCTCAGATCATGTATAGGTTTATGGATTTCATAAATCTTTTACCAAATCAAAAGCTTGATTATTAAATTAACCAAAGTTAGTAAATGAGGCCTCCCATGGAGCAACTGCTTTCAGAAAAATATAGAAAGAAATTAAATAACCATGTTGGAAAATAGAAATATAAAATTAGTCTTGGAGCAAATTTGCAATATGAATTGTCTATTATATTTTAAAATAAGACTTTACAGAAAATTTGTTCAGAAAAATTGTTGCCTTCAAATTCTTTCTGTACAGATACTGAACATTCATGTTTGTTCAGGGGGCCATGATTATGTTGAGTGGCATGAGCTTTGGAGCCATTTGGAGCCAGAGTTTTTAAATATGTATCCTCTTGAGGACCCGAGGGAAGAGATTTAATTGCTACACTTTTCAAAATGGGGCTAATAGCATTTCCAGCAAAACCCATATTTGTTGTGTAGATTATTCCACTGATGTGTATACCAGGCTTTGAAAATAAAATGTAACAGACACCCTAACTCTGGGGTAAAGGCTAAGTAGATCCTTAATGATTGGTTTGTCAACATGTAATAAAAAAAAAAAAAGTAATGTCTTGTGAGTTTACAAGCTTACAGTTCATTATTGGTTTAAAATATTCCAGGGAGAACAGAATTAGGTTTTCCAAGTTTTCAATTAAATCCCTCATTTGTAGTCGTGAATCCCCTGGCATCACAGATGCTTGCCTTCATAGGCAGAAACTCACAGACACGATGGAGTTTGAACTATAACTGAAAGATTTTAGACTCAGACCTAATAAAGGAGTATTATTAGATACTTTATCTGTTAGCATGATTTGATTGCAGCCAACAGAAATTAACCCCACCCAACTTAAGCAAAGTCAACGTATTGGAAATATAAGGGACATTATTCTGAAGAAATGGACTTGAGAATGGGCAAGAACTGAGGCCACATGTCAATGGGCTTATGGCAGGGATTGTCTTGTCAGGATGCTGTTGCTCCAACGGGATGCATTCTCTTCATTTTCAGAGTCTACGATCCTCTGTTAAAGATTCTGTTTGGTTCATCTTATTTATGAAAGAAGGAGGACCCTGATCACTATCCTCTAGATAGTTCTAGAGGTTCTAGATAGTTCTTGAGCTGGTTTTCAAGCTTTCTGTTAAGAGCTCTCTACATTCTTAAAGATTATTGAGGACTCTAAAGAACTTTTGTCAAATGGGTTATATCCATTTGTATTTACTGTATTATAAACTAAAATGAGACATTTAAAACATTGATTTATTAATTTATCTTAAAATATCAATAATAAGCTTATTAAATGTTAACATAGATAGCATACTGTTATGAAAAACAACTACTTTGTCCCAAACAAAAATAATAGTATTTATGTTTTTATAAATATCTTTCATTTTTGGCTTGATAGAAGACAGATGAATTCTCATATCTATTCTGTATTCAAGCTTTTGCAGTATATTGTTTCAGTTGAAGTATAGGAAGAAATTTTGGTTTTACACAAATAGTTAGAAAATAAAGGAGTATTTTTAAAACCTTTTCCAGTAATTGTGAAAAAGAATTTTTTTTTTCAGATGGTAATCTGAAAGCCTGAAGACCAATCTAGTGAAGCTATACCACAGTGGACACCTTTGAGGACCAGAAGAAGGCACTGGGATGGGACACCTGCTCCTCATGCCCCTTCTATATAAAGCTATATAAAGCACCCCCCGCCCCTTTTATGCATTGCCATCTCTCTCACACCATTACTGGGAACAGTGCAAGATCAAAGGGAAGTTGAGAGTCTCACACTGACTGAGATTAAATTCTGAATTTACTTCCTTTAAAATCAAAAGTACCTGGAATTGAACATGGTCACATGGAGGGTTTTTCAGTCTTATATAGTGAACCCTTTCTAGTGTGCCTACTTCTCTGAGCCTTTCAATCCCTTCCTCCATTAAAATGACATGGCAGGTCTGACATCTTTACTTTGTTTAATATGTGCCCCTATATTTTTCTAAGCCTCCAGGAGCTATCCTAGTAACATATTGGAGCACTTACACATGGCCCTGACCAAGATATTCAGTTCTGCCTTGTGGGAGAATGTTCCCCATGTTGACAAACACCCATATCCAGTTTTATATCCCATCTCTCTTGATCCAACATTCTCCAAATACACTCCCTTTTTCAGTTCCTGCTGGGACATATTAGTCAGGTCCTATTGAGCCTTTTTAGCATATACTCTCTCTCCTCTCTCAGCAGACCCTCCACTTCTCCAAGCTGGTTACATAGAGATTTGACCCTAATTATGTGTCTGTAGCTAGGAAGGTGGAGGCAGATCTTGAGAAGAGCAATATGGCCGTCTAAGGCTTCTACCTTGAATGAGTCCTCCACATAGGTTTCAAACAAGGAAGTGAAGGTGAATCTATCCTTCAGGAAGAGAACATTGATCAAGTCTGTGGGCCCAAAGGGTTCAGGGGAATTTAGAGGTAAAAGGTTCTGAAGTGCATCTACCCAGAAATACCCATACTAAATTTTGATTCTACTTTTCCATCAGAGCCAGACTTGGTAATAGGGGATTTGCCAGAATGAGAATTTAGCCTTCTCTTTGGCTCTGCCACTTTATAATCAAATCTTGTATTGGACTTTCAGTGTTTCAGCAACAGGAAATTAAGTTCTCTTTAAAGATATCCAAAGAGGTCATTTGATTTTCTTGTTTTGCATGAAGTTGTTGATTAATAAATCTGATACTGTTAGTTTTTCTTCTCAGTGAATCAATAACACTTAGCAACTCATTCCAGCATTCCAGTTTTTTCATCTGCTGTTTCTCTAATGTCTCTCAAATGCTCAAAACATAGCATCAGCTTTTGTATGCCTTTACCAATCTTTACAGTTTTCCAAAGGTGAAATTTCACAATGGCACAGCTATAGCAAGCCAGTGACTATGAATATTTTACATCTTACCCATGATGTGTCCTCATTGCCTTTCAGCAATGGTCCAACTCCAGAATCTCATCCTTAGAGATAAGGACCATATCCTAAACACAAACAGAGCCTGAGACTGAGGATCTTATTGAAGTGATTTACTGCAGGAATATGCTCAGGATAAAGGGAAGGAAGGAAGCAGGATAGGGCAAAGGATAAGAAGCTAAGCAAAATTATGGTCTCAACTTCAGTCTCCCCTAGGGGAGCTCTTGAGTAGAAATTGTGTTATAATTAATGCCTCCTTTTTTTTTTTTTTTTTTTTTTTTTTTTTTTATCTTTCTAGGCAAGGTGGCTCTTGTTTGGCTAAGGGTAACACTCTGGAGAAGGAGACATCCATGAGTTGTTATCATCCAGTAACAAAAATTTAAACAGTTATTGGCAACAATATTTACAAGTACTTGGAAGGCACAGTACTGCTGAAATCAATTATTGAGAGGAAAAACCTCTCTCTGGTTTTCTATGCATTATAATTTTTTGGAAAATCATCATATTTGAGACCTTCTGCTTCTCCATTTACTATTTTTCCTACTCTTTATTGCTGTCATGAATACCTCTGCAAAAATACTGAGCAAAATAAATATGGTATTTTATAAACATTCACAGAATTATTTTCTCACACATTGGCTACTTTCTCCAAAACACTGTTATCAACCCATACAAACACTTCCACTCTGGAAGAACTCCATGATATTTTATTAGTAACATTAAATAAAGAAGAAAATTATTTAATAGACTTTTTCTTTCTCACTCTCCTAACCTGCTCCTTTCTTTTCTCTCTCTCTCCACCCCTTTCTTTTTTTTCCTTTCCCTTCACTCTCTTTTTCTTTATCTTCCTTCTTTCTTTCCTTTATTCTTCTAACTTAAGCTCTAACTTTTAGTCTTGCTTTTATTTGGTTTATTCTATGCTGCACTGTGGCTATTTTCCATATATATATATATATATATATACACACACACACATATGTATATATTCCCCCCCCCCCAGTGTTTTTTTTCTTTTCTGGCATCGGTCTTTGCATCAGACAGCTATTTGTCTAATGGTTTAAGAGCTCTTACTATCATGCTATGAAACAGATGCAATAGCAGAAGAATTTCCAGATTTTCAACTTCTACCCACTTTCTTTGGATATCTCCCTAGAAGAAAATGAATCCTTTTGTAGAGCATATGTTGGCTGTTACAATTATAAACTTTTAGTGTAAGTCAGAAGGAAAGGATAAGAAAAAATAATTAACTTTTATCATTTAGACACTTTTTCTTTAATTAAATAATATCGATACCTTCTATTTTAATACCATGGTACTGTACTAATTTGCTAGTCTGCCATAACAAAGTACCACAGACTTGGTTGCTGGAAAAACAGAAATAAATTTAATCAAGCAAGTAATAGATCTGTACCCTGAGAACTATCAAATGTTGATGAAAATAATTGAAGAAGACACAAATAAATGCAAATATATTCCATGCTAATGGGTTGGAAGAATTAATATTGTTAAAATGTGCATACTACATTAAAAGCAATCTATATCAAAATTCCAATGACATTTTTCATAGAAACAGAACAAATAACCCTAAAATTTGTATGCAGCTTTAAAAGAGCCTGAAAAGCCAAAGCAATACTGACAAGGAAGAATAAAGCTTGAGAAATATTTCTTGATTTCAAACTATGCTACAAAGCTACAGTAACGAAACAGTGTGATATTGGCATTAAAAAAAAAGACATATAGATCAATGGAGCAGAAGAGAGAGCCCAGAAATAAACCCATGGTTAATTAATTTTTAACAAAAGAGTCAAGAATACACAATGGAGAAAGATTGTCTTCAATAAATAGTGTTGGGAAAATTGGATAGCCACATGAAAGAGCAATGAAATTGGAGTACCATCTTATATTATACACAAAAATTAACTCAAAATGTATTAAAAACTTCGATGTAAGACCTGAGACCATAAAAGTTTTAGAAGAAAACATAGAGGTTCAACTCCTTGACATTGATCAAGAAATGGCTTTTTTTTTGACATTGATCAAAAACAAAGGCAACAAAAGCAAAAATAAATAAGTGGGGCTACCTCAGACTACATATCTTCTGTACAGTAAAGAAAACCACCAATAAAATGAAAAGACAGTTTATGTAATGGGAGAAAATATTTACAAACCACTAATAAGGGGGTTAATATCCAAAATATATAAGGAAATCATGCAACTCAATAGTAAAAAACAAATACCTAATTTTTAAAAGGGGTGCAAAGGATTTGGACAGACATTTTTCCGAAGAAGATATACAAATGGCCAAAAGTACATGAAAAGGTGTTCAACATTATTGATCTCCAGAAGAATGCAAATCAAAATCACAATGAGATATCACATAAGACCTTTTAGGATATCTAGTATAAAAAAGACAAATTATAACAAATGCTAGCAAGGGTGTGGAGAAAAAGCACCTCTTGTACATTTGTAGTAGAAATGTAAATGGGTGCAACTATACGGAAAACAGTGCAAAGGTTCTTCAAGAAATCAAAAGTAAAATTGCCATGTGATGCAGCAGTCCCACTTCTGGGTATGTATTAGAAGGAAATGAAACTGTTACCTTGAAGATTTATCTGTACATCTATGTTCATGGTAGCATTTTCACAATAGCCAGGGGAACAATCTAAGTTTTTGCTCACAGATGAATGAATAAAGGGAATGTGGTATATATGCAATGGAATATTCTTTAACCCTGAAAAAGGAAGGAAATCCTGCTGTACCCCCTTGAGGGCTTAGATGAGCCTCACCCATTTTTGCCTTCTTGCCCCTCCGGTGGAAAGGGAGACCCAACTCTCCATCTCTGTCATCTTCCACTTGCCTCTGTGGCTGCCCAAGTCTCTGAAGAGAACCAGGTGCTATTTTTACTTTGCCATCTGTACTTCGGACACTTTCCTATAAAGGACTTCCCTGATTTGAGAAAACATTGCTCAGAAAAAACTTGCAAGCAGGAACGATGTTCAGGTCCCAGCATGTCTACTTTGTAATGGTTCATAGGAAGGTCTGACTATCTAATGTGTAACATGGTCAGTGTAGTTGGTAATACTGTATTGCATACTAGAAATTTTCTTCTTTTTTTAAAGTTTATTTATCTATTTATTTTGAGAGAGAGAGAGAGAGAGAGATAATGCGGGGGGGGGGGGGGGGGTCAGAGAGAGAGAGCAAGAAAGACTCCCAAGCAAGCTCCAGGCTGGCAGCATAGAGCCCGACCTGGGGTCTGAACCCATGACCACATGATCATGACCTGAGCCAAAACCAAGAATCAGAGGCTTAACTGACTGAGCCACACAGGGGCCCCTATAATAGAAATTTTTTAAGAGAGAACTTGAACGTTCTCATTAAAAAAAAAAGTGAAAGAAATACTATGGGCATTCATGGAGAGGAATGCTCACTTTCATTTGGAGAAGATTTTGTGGAGAAGGCGCCAACTTAAGCTGAGTTTTGAAAAATAATCTTAAAGAGGTCACTTGAGCCAGAACAAACAGTAGAAGTGAGGCTGTGGAGACAGGAAAAAAACGACAACAGGATGTGTACTGTAATTGGCATATAACCAAGCTGGCTATAATATAGGGCATGTATAATGGCATGGAAATGACTAAAGTCCTGAAAGAAATGTGTGATGGAGACAAAGGGAAGATGACATAGGCTAAGGAATGCCTACTCTTAAGACACAGGTCCAGTCAAGACACTAAACAATTATGTTCAGAGAGAACTAGTCTAGTTCCATGAAGGAAGGTCAAATGAGTCACATGCTACAGAGAAATTAAAGACGTAGAAATAGGAGGAGGGCATTTGGGACTGTTTTGAGACTCTAGTGATCTCTGACAATGAAGGAGAAGGAAGCCACGTTGCGTGGATCACACAGTAGAAAGAGGGAGTTATTTTTGTGACATTTGTGATGAAAGAAAGGCATGATAGAATGGTAATTTGAGGGGAGAGCAGGATGAAGAAAACTTCCATAATAACAGTAAATCTTATGGACTGCGATCAGAGCCAATTTCTTCTAGTTCCACTGCTAGATGGGGCAGAATGGGAGTCAACATCGCTTTCCCTAAAGACCGTTTTAGAAAAGTTATTAACAGACAAGTTTTCCTCTAGTCTGTTCTCCACTACTACTGTTTCAGTGAGAATGAATCTGTCAGAGACCTGCAGTTGGAAAAATATCAGTGTTCACTGTTGGCATGGGTAGCATTTTTCCTTTGAAATAAAATGTTTCCTGTACAAAGACAATTTAAAGGCAGCTCACATTGAGATAAAAAAAAAAGCATTTACTCTATTGTCCCTTAGGTTCAAGCTCCAAGGATATATAAAAATGTTTTATTATCCATTATTAACAACAAATCTGTTATTACTCTCAAAAGTTTGCTTTTGAAAGAGTATATACTGAAGACTAATAGAAACACATGTAAACAATCAATAATTCCTGATAGCCTTGTGGGTATTTAATGTCAAGTCAGTTTGACAATGTGTCTTTAATGACAATCAGAGCAGTGTTTCAGAGTCCTTGTTAAGTACAGAAAATGGGCAAAAAATAAGAATGTGCACCAAAAAAATTTCAAAAGTAAGAACATATATTAAGAATAGGAGTGAGGCAGGCACCTGGATGGCACAGTCGGCTAGGTGTCTGACTCTTGATTTCAGCTCAGGTCATGACCTCGCAGTTAGTGAGTTCAAGCCCTGTGCCCGGTTCTGTGCTGGCATTGCAGAGCCTGCTTGTGATTCTCTCTCTCCCTCTCTCTGCTCCTCCTTTGTGCTCTCTATCTCTCCTACAAAATAAATAAAATAAAAATCTTAAAAAAAAAAAAAAAAGAATAGGAGTGGGGCGCCTGGGTGGCTGAGTCAGTTATGCAAGCATCCCACTTTGACTCAGGTCATGATCGTGGTTCATGAGTTGGAGCCTAGCATGCGGCTCTGTGCTGACAGCTCAGAGCCTGGACCCTGCTTTGGAACCTCTGTCTCTGCCCCGCCCCCACTCATACTCTGTCTCTCTCTCTCAAAAATAAATAAACATTTTAAAAAAAGAGAAGGAGTGGGGCACCTGGGTGGCTCAGTCTGTTAAACGTCCAACTTCGGTTCAGGTCATGATCTCACTGTTCTTGGATTCAAGCCCCGCATCGGGTTCTCTGCTGACAGCCAGCTCAGAGCCTGGAGCCTGTTTCAGATTCTGTATCTCCCTCTCTCTCTGACCCTCCCCTGCTCACGCTGTCTCTCTCTCTCTCTCTCAGAAATAAATAAAACACGTAAAAAAAAGAGAGAGAGAGTAAGAGTAACACATCCAAGAAAGATAAGGAAATTTGGAAAAGAGAGAGAACTAAGGAAACAGGAAATTAGTAATTTCCTACATAAAACACTAAATCGCATTTACTTATCTGCTCTAAACACTGAAAGCAAATTCCTTTTAATACATGACTATTACTTCTTCAGTGAATGTTTAAGAGTTTTGAGAAAGTTTATGCGAAACTTTAATAATGGCCTTTAGTTTTATCTCTGTTCTTAAATTATGTGAAGAGTAGAAGATGTTGGATTTTAATAATTTGGCCATGCTAGGAACATATTCAATGAGACAAAAGCAGGATAAATTTTTCTGGTAACAAAATTTGAAAGCATTTATGTATGAATAATGATCAAGGAACTTTCAAGAAGAATGAATTAGGAATAGAAAATAATTTTTATATAGTACAAGAGTTTTATTTGGATATGGAAACACTATAAAATATAGTGAATAAAATGTGACCTAGCTTACTTTTATTTAAAATGCCTACTGAACAAGTTTGGCCATAATTAACATTTTTAGAAGTTTAAAGTATAGTCTTTGATTATACTTCTAGATGTTTATTTATTCATAATCTTTATTGAGCACCTACTGTATGCTAGACACATTCCTAGGCATTGGGATCTATAAATGATACAAATATATTAAAATCTTTGTTTTCATGAAGCTTACATTTTAGCAGAAAGAGACATATAGTCAATATAGCAAATAGGTAAATTATTTATGGTATTAGAATATATAAAGTATTGTTTTTTTTAAAAAAAGATCAGAATAAGAGAAATGAGGAAAATGACACAGCTTGGGTTACAGTTTCAAATGAAAGGGGTGTCACGAGAGGCTTTATGGGGAAGGTGACATTCGATGAAAATCTTTAATGAGATAAGAGATGAAGTCATGTGAGATATCTCAGAGAAGAGTATCCCAGACATAGAAAACAGCCAGCTTTCTCAGTGTACCTCAGGCCGGAGTATGCCTGGAATTTGTAGGAAAATCAAGAAGAGAGTATGGCTAGAACAAAGAGAGTAAGGAGTGAAAAAGCAGTAAGTACTAAAGAAAAAGATGAGAGAAATATTGATGTCCAATAATGGGTATTATTGAAGAAGTTAAGGTATCAATATGTGATGGATTATTATACAGCCCATGTTAATGAAAAATATTTAATGACTTTAATAAAATACTCATGACTTAATGGTAACTGAGATGTGTTATAAAAAATATATATATAAACAAAAATATAGGTTTATATATGGGTATATAATTGTATCCAAGTTAAGAGTAATGATCTGTTGTTCATGTTATTATGGGAAATTTTTATTTATACTCTGTTTTTATTTTTACTAAAATGTTTTTTAATGTTTATTTATTTTTGAGAGAGACAGAGCATGAGCATGGGAAGGGCAGAGAGTGGGAGAATACAAAGCAGAATCCATGTTCTGAGCTGTCAGCACAGAGCCAGGCGTGGGGCTTGAATCCACAAACCATGAGATCATGACATGATCCAAAGTTAGACACTTAACCGACTGAGCCACCCACACATCCATATTCTATAATTTTAAATTATTCATACACTATTTTCTTATTTTGGAAAAGGTATTTCCAATCCAGTTTTCCCTCAAATTAAAAAAAATGCTGGAGTGAATGTTTTCAAACAACCAAGGACATCAGAGAACTGTGAAGTGGCATCTATAATGTTGAGTTAAATAGTCTGTGGTGATTTGAATAGTTGTTCAGGAAGTATTCACTCCCCTACCCCTCCCACTGTGGGTGGAGTACCTTTCACCAATCTCACAATGTTGGGCTTGGCCTGTGACTTTCTTTGGCTAATAGAATGTTAGTAGTCATGATGTGAACAAAAGGCTTTAAATGTCCTTGTCCTTGACATTCCAGTTTCATGCCATGAGGGGAACAAGCCTCAGGTAGAACAAACATGTAGAACAAACCTGAACTTATCCTATCGCCTGAACCCAAGTCAGGAGCATAGCGACCCAACTGAGTCCAGTTTAAATAGATGAATTGTAGTTGACTTGTAGATCTTTGGTCATGAGAATAAGTGCTTCTTTTTGTAAGCCATTGAATTTGGTTTGGTTTGTCATATAGTGTTATTGTATCAATAACTAAAGATATAAATAAACAGAAGACTGAAAAGAAAAGATACAAGGTCATTCTTGTGGATTTTTATATGGCATGGGATCTGAACTGTGACCTGTTTGTTCAGATATTGCTTCGTTAATGGAATTGAATTTTAGTCTAATACACAAGTAAATTCTGGTACCAAGGGTAGGAAAGGTTAGGTCAGGTTAGGTCAGGATAAAATTGTGTAGCATCATTGTGGTTGCCAAACATGGCTTGGATGCTCTCAGCATCAGAGTTCACCTTTCCCCTCTGGCCAATCTGTTTCCATTATCTTCCCACAGGTGTTCCTGAGATCACTCCTCTGGGATCTTAAGGCAGTAAACAATATATGTAGCTTTCTCTTATATATGTAAAAAGTGGTGAACCAACATACGTCTTCCACACACACACACGTGCACATGCCTAGAAAACTTCTGAAAGAACTTGTTGTGCTAGAAATGAATATAAGAGGATTGCCAGTGATAGGTTTACTTTTCTCAGTATGTTTTTTTTCCTTTAAAATTTCCCAAGAGTTTACATTACTTTTCTAGTAAAGCACTTTTAAAAAGATTTCTTTAAAAGACAAAAACAGGGGTGCTTGGATGGCTCAGTCAGTTAAGCATCTGACTTCTGCTCAGGTCATGATCTCACGGTTTGTGAGTTCGAGCCCTGCATCGGGCTCTGTGCTGACACCTAGCTCAGAGCCTAGAACCTGTTTCGGATTCTGTGTCTCCCTCTCTCTCTGACCCTCCCCTGTTCACACTGTCTCTCTCTCTCTCAGACATAAATAAAAAACATTAAAAATTTTAAGAAAAGACAAAAACAAATATGATAAGAAGCTCCTGAAGGGAAGGAGCTATTAGGATAAAGAGGTGAACAAAAAAATCTACTGGCTATAAACCCAGTAATATTGCCAAGGGCATGGTGTTTGGTTGCATAAAACCTGTTAATATTTCAACACTATACATGCTTAGGTATATAATACCCAAAGATACATAATCTAAGGAGTGCAAGAAACAGTTTTCCTTATTCTCATTGTAATATTATTTTTATTTTAATAACACAGGATTAATATAAAGAAGTTAAATAATGCAAAAAGTTAAAAGAAAATTACCACTGGGACACCTGGGTGGCTGATTCGGTTATGCCTCTGACTCTTGATTTTGGCTCAGGTCAGGATCTCACCGTGATGAAATTGAACCCCATGTGGGCTCTGCTAGGTATGGAGCCTGCTTAAGATTCTCTCTCCCTCTGCCCCTCCCCCACTCACACACCCACAAATGCATTCTCTGTCTCTCAAAAAAAATTAGAAAAAGATTACTACCAATCCCACTAAATAAAAATAACTTTACCCCAGAGATCTTTTTACAGGTATATACAGATGGAAGCATAGGCATATACATTGGTGGAAGTAATTTTTTAATGAGATTATAGACTAAATTAAAATATTTAAATTTGAGTATAAAAGAAATGAAATTGTTGGAATATTATATTCTAAAAGATTTCCCTAAACTCAAAAGAGATAATAAAACACATTAAGAAGTCGGAGTCATTCTTAAAAATTACTTATTTCCATTTTAAACAGTATCGATTAATGTCCCTGCTATGGGAAATGAGGTCATTACTAACAATAGCTAACACTTTTTGAGTGATTACAATATGCCAAGTACTATTCTGAACACCGTAAGTGTATTAAATCATGTCATCCCTAAAACAGCCCCATGAGGTAGACGTATCATCCTCATTTTTTAGGTGAGAAAACTAAGGTAAGGAAGATTCATATAATTGCCCAGGGCAATTGCTACAGGGCCACGTTACAAAGAAAGCAGCAGGGCTAGAATTCAGACCTGGGCCCAGAGCCATGGGTTCTAACTCCCACCATCTCCTTCCACATTCGTGCCTGCATCCCCACTGGTTAGTGGAATGCATTGTTTCTATGGTGAGAATGTATATTACTTATACTGTTTTACATGCCATTGTTTTTTGACCACAAGACTTTAGTATTTATTCCATGATTAGGTGAATTTCATCCCATCCCCAGCCCCTTTACATGGATTTTTCATTTCCGAATTCAGTAAATTGATTTTGGTTTCTTGCTGCTTTTTTCTTTTTTCTTCTCTTCCAGTAAGAGCCTGGGAGTCCTATATTCCTAGAATTCCTTCAAATTTGTACTGTCTGATATTCTGACATCTTGGTTGAATATAATCTTCTTAGTCTATATGGGGTTTTTTTTCTTTAGAAATTATTTTCATATGTTTCTCCCCGGTATTTTGGTTTGGGTCCTGCTGTCCTTCATTTTTTTTCCCTTTTCAGAGATTTTTTTGTTTTGTTTTCTGCCTGAAGCCTGAAGAATTTTTTCTTTTCATAAATTTTCCTTTCTTTGTTCTTCTCTTTCTCTACCTCCTCCCTTTTTTCCTTCTGTTTTCTTTATTTTTAAAATATTGTACTAAGCTATGGCTTGATTCGTGTTGACTATGTGCGTTCAACGTGTTGAAATCATTCTTTCCTTTTTGAGGGTTATTTGTTGGTTGTACTTCTTTGAAGCCTTTTTGGTCTCATTTGTTAAGTTCTCTACTTTCAGGTGCCTTCTGTTGAATTGTGGATATGTACGGCTCTTATCTATTTGTTTATGTTTGATTGTTTTAATACCCATCTCCCCTTTCTTATTTTTTTAATCTGGTGATTGATTTCACTGGTGACTTGCTCAAATCTTTTGCCTATCTCAGTAACTCAATTTTTATCTCTGTTCTGTTTCTAATTTATTCTCTTTATAATCATGGTATTTTGGCCCTCAATTAAATTCTTATAATCTCTTCTTTATTCTCCTGTTCTTTTCTTATCATTTGGTTTTTAGTTGTCATTTTATTTATTAACACAGTAGACTGTCTTTCCATTTCTTTTCACTTATTTTTGTTTGGGTAGTATTTTTCAGAACTTACCTTTGCTGTGTTATATTTAGTCTTTATTCTCTTTCTACTTTCCCTATGAGGGCTTGATTTTTTCTTTTTTTTTTCTAATATTTTTATTTATTTCTAGGAGAGAGAGAGAGAGAGCGTGAGCAGGGGAAGGTCAGAGAGAGAGGGAGACACAGACTCTGAAACAGGCTCCAGGCTCTCAGCTGGCAGTCAGCACAGAGCCCGACGCGGGGCTCGAACCCATGAACCGCAAGATCATGACCTAAGCGAAAGCCGGATGCTTAACCGACTAAGCCACCCAGGCGCCCCTTGACTTTCTTTTCTATGCTACAGTTTAGAGATGTTTTGTATAGCACAAAGCATGGTAGGAGAAAGGGATTAATCAGAGGAAATGGTATCTAGTATTTGTAACAATACCTAAGCTGTACTCTTACATCTTATGTTTTCTTCATGTTCTGTACTGGGCTTATCTATGAAGATAAACTATCTTCTGTAACAAGTAATTCTCAAACCTTGGAGATTTCATACAAAAGAAGTTTGTGATAGTTCACTATGTCCTAGTCCAATGGGGAAGAGAACCATAGTCGTTCAGGGACTAAAATTCCTCTTATCTCGTGAGATTGTGATCTTCAACCTGTGACTTTTATTGTCATTATGGAAAGGGAAGAGAAAATAGAGGTCTGGAAGTGGCATTTGTAACTTTTGCCCACATTCCATTGGCTGAATCTCAGTTTCATGAGCCCAAGTTAGTTGCAAAGTGGCTTGAAGGTGCAGAGGAAATGTGTGCTCCAGAGGAATATTAGATGGGTTTGGTGAACACAGGTTCACTCCCTGCTTTGGTGATCATAAAATAATTGTGAAGAGTGAGTACCACCAGGCTGCTGATCAGTTCTTCAATCCAGTGTGATTCACTGTGTTAGCTTTCCCTATCGAACCAGTTTCTCCTATTACTCATTTCTATGACAAAACAAGATGACTCACTTAGTTTTACTCCAAAAGTTAAGTATTAGAGTGTTAGAGAGAATTCTCAGGGATTTGTTGACTTAGTAGTATAGAGGGGTAGGACATAAAATTTCAAGTGCTGTCATGACATCAATGAGCCCCAAAGGCCTTATGTGAATTGTCCTATTCTCACCAGATAGGCCTCCCACCTAACAGGAGAGGCTTCCCACTTGGCTAGTTCCCTTTCCAGCTGGACCAGCTGTGCCATACCTAGTCATCAACCTAATCATTTTACTTCCATGTCAGCTTGCAAAACTTTTCCAACAAGACAATCACATCCTCCAGTAGGAAACAGATGGCACCTCATCCACTTAAGTTATTACAGAGCCTGACTCCCACAGCTATTGTTGGTTCACTCTGTTCCTGAGTGCAGTCCCTGTGGCCCTGAGGGCACAGTGTCCCCCTCCCCTGAGGTTACATGTCTGAAAACTGCTCTCAGTCACATCTGTGCAGCATAACGTGTCATGTGTTCTGCCATCTCACACTATTTAAATAATTTTTTAAAAATTTATTCATTTTGAGAGATATAAAGTGAGCAGGGAGGGGCAGAAAGAGAGGGAGAGAGAGAATCACAAGCAGGCTATGCACTGTCAGTGAAGGGCCTGACATGGGGCTTGATCTCATGAACTGTGAACTAAGACCAAGAGCTGTATGCTTAACCAACTGAGCCACCCAGGCACCCCCATATCGTACCATTTAGGTTAAAGCATCCCTCCTTTACCAATGAGATGAATAGGAAATGATCAGAACAGGAAGGTTAAGAAACTTACCACACTCCATTGCCCAATTTTGCTTTAGTATTTTGCGATTTTTTTTTCTCACCATTTTTGTTAAGAACACAATATTAGATGGCAACTGCTTCATTGTCTGGTTTAACTTGTTCCTTTTGGGGGGGGTCAACTAGTTAAATGCTACGGAGACACAGTTTTGAGATCACTTTGTTTTGTTTCAAAATTCTTTATGGACAATGGTCTTGTAGAAAAGTGTAGAAGGGTAAAGTGTAGAAGTAAGGGAGGAGCAGCCAGCATTGAGATCATTACTGGACAAAAACAAGTAAGAAAGGAGAAAATTTTAAATAAGAATAAGAATGAATAAGTATTGTATACTGCATTAGAAAAAGAATAAAAATAACTCATAAGCTTTTAAAAATTGAACTCAATGAAGCTATTAAAGTGTCTGAGCTATATGATGTCATTTTAATTTCATCAGACTGAAGATTTTTATATTTTTATGAGATGCCAATATGCTGATGCCATAAAAGACAAACTAGGGCTTCTGAATTCCTCAGACGACCATACAGAGCAAAAATACTTCTAGGGAAATTCTGTATCCTAGTATCTAACTCTACTTCTGAAGAACAATTATGTAGCTAATCATCTATAGAAGTTTGAAGAGCATTAGTGGTCACTTATGAATTAGCACCCTGTATTTCTTCTTCATCATATAGCAAGTAGAATCTTAAGTGGTGATCTAAGAACTCCTAGCCCAAAATGTCAACCTGCCAACTTACAGTCTCCATCTTAGTCTTCTTCCATAGGGTCTGGAAAACTATCTGGTCTACAGTGCTTCAAAGAATAGGAGGATTTCAACAGAAAGAGTGAGCGGGTAACAATGGTTTTATTATGGAGAGCTTTTGCTTAAAAAGTTCTTGACATAAACTAGTTATAGGACAAGATGCTCTAATTACATGCTTGTGTCAACTACCTAAAATAATAATAATAATAAACAATATGTATGAAGCAATTATAAAATATTAGATTTATTGCTAAGAATTTAAGATGAACTATTATATCTAATACATCAGCAAAAAGGCGCTTTTATTATCTATATTTTGCAGATGAAGAAACTGAGGCTTAGAGAAATTGAGGAAAAAGCCATGGGCATACAACTAACAAGTTCTGTGGCTAAGAATCTAACCTAGGATTTCTGACTCTGCTGTCAGAGCTCTTAACCTAATCTCTGTTAAGTATTGTGGACTGTAGGAAAGAACAGCTGGAACAAAGATTACTTGGGCTATCTGCTTCAAAAATGAATTCTCTCAGATTCTAACTTAATTGCTAACCTATTAATCCAACAGTTATTTACTGGAAACTAACCTTTGTCTTGGTTAGATACTGTGAATATAAACATGAATGACAAATAACCCCTTCCATCAAGTAGTTCATGGCCCATTAGAAAATAAAGAATTGAAAATATAGCATGGTAAGGGCCATCTAGGGACAAGCAAAGAGTGTCAGGTACCCCATAGCTAGCACTGGGGAGGTTTTTTTTTTTTTTTTATCACTGGCAGTATGGACACTACACTATGATTTATCTTTCTCTAGAAATTCTAAGAGGTATAGTATTGTCTCTCCCTTTCTTCTTTGCTATTCATTGTCCCATTCCTTCATCAAGTAGTGAACATAATTAAATAAAAATAACCATGAAAGCCATACAGTGGTTAAGAGTCAAGTTCACATTGATTTGGACACATCTGCCCCAAATTTCACATGTGCATAGAGAACTGAAAATATGAGCAAATCCAATTATTTTCCCTTAGGAGCAGGAAGAAAATGTAGTCTTAAAGGGTGTTAGCAAGGGGAGGGGAGAGAGAATTTTGATTTTTATTTTCTTTTAGTTGAAATGCAACCTTTAGGAAACATTTGACAACGATCTAAATAGCTTTACTGTCTGACAGCTGTTTTTTTGAAGAAAAAAATTCCTGTAATCACTTCTTGGAATTGTTTTGGTTTTTAAGCAATTTAAACTCTAATGTCGTCCTGTGTAGAGAACGTCACTATATTCTGAGTGTATATGTGTGGGTGCCAATACTTTTGTATTTTTTTGAGGGTGGAAAAGGAAAACAAGCTGAGAAATTCTTAAATATTCTTTTTTATAAATTTTATTAAAGAATTTTTTTAAGCCACTGTCAAAAAAATACTGTGTGACTGGTCTAGTTGCTTAACCTCTCTGAACCTCATGTTTTCTCATTTGTACTTCTTAGGCTTGCTATTAATATTAAATGAGATAATGACTTTGTTTTCTAAGCATCTTTCCCTTTATTTTCAACATAGCGCGTACCACCTATTGATACATGGTTTATCAGCTTGTTTGCCTTCCTCTACATTCCAGGAAAGCAGGGATAGTATCTGCTTTCTTCATTACTATAAACCATGTACGAAGAATAGTATTTGGCACTTAGTAATTGAGTAAATAAATGACAGCAAAGCACTTAGGATACTGCTCATTGTACACATTCAATAAAGATGAGTTTTTATGGTTATGATTATTACCTAACATACATTTGCATTTTGAAAGTGACAAAGTGGGGAACCTGGGTGGCTCAGTTAGTTAAATCTAACTAGTCAGTTAGATCTGACTTTGGCTCAAGTCATGATCTCACAGTCCCTGGGTTTGAGCCCCACATTGGAGTCTGTGCTGACAGCTCAGAACCTGGAGCTTGCTTCAGATTCTGTGTCTCTCTCTCTCTGCCCCTCCCCCGCTCAAATTCTGTCCCCTTTCCTTCAAAAATAAATACACATTAAAAAAATTTTTTTAACGTGGCAAAGCTAGTCTTAGTTATAAGAGAAAATTAGCTAACCTTTGTCTTGTGTGCCCTTGTTTAGGTATTGTCTGCCCATTTCTGTTTCTTTGTTGTTGTTTTGGACTACGCTAAATGTTGTTAGGTAAAAGGTTTACCTTTCACACTGGTATTCAAGAATGAAGAAAAAATGCCTGCATGCAGAATGACTCAACACCAGAAGGATAAATCTTTAATTGTGTGGTTTGAGATTAGCGCCTGAAACAGTGGCACCAACAGTGGAGGTATTTGGGGGAGGGGAAGTAATGAAGCTCAGAACTGACTCAGGGAATTGCTGGTCCTAGCACCTCTTTGTATTCTCCAGCCCCCAACACACACTTCTTAAGTCACACCAATAAAGTTCAGTTTATAACCTGAACTTTTTCTAGCGTGAGATTTGATTGCTTGTGCTGCCTTGAAGAAAATCTCCTTAAGCACAAGCTGGCTAGGGCAGCAAGTGGTCATAATCCTGACACATGCAAGGGGTTTGATGACTTAGGAGTGCTCCTTCCCTTTAACCAAAATTCTGACAAAGATGCCCTCTGAAATCATCTCCTTCTATTCAGTTTTATTGTGCAACTTCAGACACAACAAACCACACATGGCTTAAGTTGTTTTTAGGTTATTAACCCAGATGCTGTTTTCTGTATCAGAGAAATACGCAGATACTTTTCTATGGGCTTTCCTATTTAAGCTGTTCATCTATTTTGTTTTGGGTACCAATGATCACGTCTCCAGATGATCTATGTGTAATATTTTCTCTGTACAATGTGTTTTATTTACTTTTAGTATTCTTTAAATTCTTTCATTTTGTTTTGATGAAAATCATTGATTTATAATTGCTTTCAAATGCTTCTTTATCTGATGTGGCTGATGAATTGCTACCAGAGCAGGAAGCTGTAAAAAACAAAAACAAACACACACACACACACATACACACACATGCATGCAGATTTGTGAGGATGGTCCAAATTTCTAATAAAGATTACATATCTGCTAAATCAATAATGGTGAAAACACTATAATACATTATTTGTGAAATGGGACCTAAATTCATACCTCTATCTATTGTAGATTTGTATTATTTTAAACAATATGTGTCTCTTTAATATTGATCTATAAGATTATTTTCTTAAATAAAAGAGTTGCTCATATTCAGCTCTTCTTCCTGTACTTTTTGTGTTGAATTTGTAAATTATGCTTGATTAAAAGAAAATAATTGCAAAAAACTAAAATGCTCTCTTCAGCTTTCCTGAATGGTTCTACTGGTACTGGGATGAGGGTAATGCCATTTTCCCAGTCAGTATTTTTTCCCTATTTCATCCTGGAAGAAGGCTGACATATTAGGATATTTATCTCTACTTTTTCCTGTGTGCATTTAAAAAAATAATTCTCATATGCCTTACAGAAACAATGTTATTTTGTGTGTGTATTCAGTTTAAAATAACACTCATATCAATTTCCTGCCCAAGTACCATAATTATATGGCAAAATTTGATTTTCGTGATTTAAAGTTTGTTGTTATTATCCCTATTTTTGCAGATTCAGTCTTACAGCTTCAAATTCACAATGTCTAGTAGCTATTTAAATAACGAACGAGAGGGGCACCTGAGTGGCTCAATGGGCTGAGCTTCTCTGACTCTTGGTTTTGGCTCGTGTCATGATCTCAGTGCTTCTTTGTGGGTTCGAGCCCCCATGGTGCTCCATGCTGGCAGTGCAGAGCCTGCTTGGGATTCTCTCTCTCTGCTCCTACCCCACTTGTATTGTATCTGTCTCTCAAAATAAATAATCTTAAATAAATAAATAACAAATGAGAATTATCATAGAGCAGGATTATCATCTCTTTAATTCTAAATATCAAACTTCCCCTTAATTGTTTTGGGAGCCACATAAACCACTGAGTCCTGTGTAACATTATTTTAAAGCAAAACATCTTTTGGGGCGCCTGGGTGGCTCAGTCGGTTGGGCTTCCAACTTTGGCTCAGGCCATGATCTCGTGGTTTGTGGGTTCAAGCCCCGTGTCGGGCTCTGTGCTGACTGCTAGCTCAGAGCCTGGAGCCTGCTTCAGATTCTGTATCTCCCTCTCTCTCTGACCCTCCCCTGCTCACGCTGTCTCTCAGAAATAAATAAAACATCAAAAAAATTTACAAGTAAAGCATCTTTTAAAATTGTTCTCTCTGATTACTTGCTCTGGGGAAAGCTGACTGCCATGTCCTGGGAAATCTTCAGAATCCCTGTGGAGAAGCCCATATGGTGAAGAACTGAGGTTTTTAGGCAATAGCCAGTGAGGACTGAGGCCTTCTGCCAAGAATGACATGAGTGACCTTGGGAATGGGTCCTCTAATCTCAGCCAAACTTTCAGGTAACTGCACCCCTATTTACATCTTCATTGCAGCTTAATGAGAGATCCTGAACAACCAGCACGAAGCCAAGCTGCTCTTGAATTCCTGACCAACAGAAAGTGAGGTAATACGTATTTATTGTTTTAAACCACAAAGTGTTGGGGTAATAAGTTATGCAACCATAGATGACTAATGTAGTGTAGCACCAACGAGAGGTGGCTTCAGTAGAAATGGTGGTGTGGCATGCTTGGGCGAAAACAGCATGAAGGAGTTCATCCCCATCCCTTAGTGCTTTTTGGTTAAGCACTAGGATCTGAAAGAGGAACTAAAGGCTAGAGTTATGGAGCCTATAGCAGAGTCTGCAGGACGGACTAGCCATGCCAAGGCAATGGGCTGCATGTTACACCAGATGAGGGCAGTATGGAAAAATAGTGAGACAAAAGCAATGCCCAAGGCCAAGTAGCCCAAGTTTACCCTCACTGAAGTCACACCAGAGAAAGCTCAGAACAGCCTTCCTCTCCCACAGGCACAAGACAAATATCTCAGGAACTTAAAAAATCTTAGAAACTTTACACAGGGGTAAGGGGGGCAAAGGACAAGAGAAAGATGAGATAGTCATAAGAGACTGAGTTTTAAACTAAAAGTGATTAAATTACTTTGAAATGGCAAGAATGAACTTTCTGTCACACATGCAGTTTAGAGCTTGAGAGTAAATTAATTTCAGTTGTGGAGAAATAAATGTAATTTATAGACTTTTGAAATATTTGTAGTTACAAATCTTCACACCCATTATTTCACAATTGATAGGAACATCTTATTCCAGAGCAAGATAAAAGAAATAGATCATTGGTGTCACAGAAGAGCAATACCAATTTTCTTTGTTCACAGAGACTATGTAACTGAATTATTTTTGGGAAATAAGTAATTTTGGAGAACAAGATCTTTTGCTTTGTGCTAATGATGGCTAATACTTATGATGCAGTCACAATGTTCCAGGGAGTTGTTCTTACCAAACATTAAACTCATTCTGTTCTAACAACAAATCTATTGCATGCTTATTATTATCTGCCCCACTTCAAAATGGGGAAACTAAGTCACAGGAAGAGCAAGCAAACTGCCATGGGTCATAGCCAGTCAGATTTTGGAGTCTATGAGTGCTGGAGGCCAGCTCCAGCAAGTCCAGGGGTCCCTGAAGGATGGACGGTGTCGGCGAGAGAGAGAGTGAGAGAGCCCTGAGAATCTTTCTGATCACCAGGCAGGCATCTCTGTCCTGTCGGTTTTGGTGTCTTTATTTAAAGGTCCAATGACAACATGAGATCAGAAAAATGAATTTTTACAATGGAAAGCTCTTTGTGATGCTTTGGAAAGTGTACAGAAGCAGGTTTTACAGAAGTATTCTTGCAGAACTACTCCAATCATAGTGAGGTTGAGTAAATCTTATAACTAAGGAAATAACAAGGTATTCTTAGTGAAAACAGGATAACATACATATTTGTTCTAAGTTAATAATGTTAAAATTATGCCATAGGTTAAGTGTATAGATAGGCTAAGAGTCATTCTGTCTAGCTCACAAGAGGATGAATGTTTTTGAGCTGGTTAATAAGTTGTTTGTGGAAACCTTTTTGACTTGATGCTGAATGTGTAAACACCATGGAGGCCCTAAATGTGTCAACCTTTGCTTTTGGGTTTATGTTTTAGCTACTCTTATCTATCCTCATCCCAGCCACCAGTGTAAGGGAGGGTGTTTGTGGAAAGGGACTGCCATATATCACCAGTTAGAAAAGGTATAAGTATTAATTTAAGTTCTGCCCTTTTCTGTTCCTTAACTCTATATTAGGCTCTTTGTGTCGGGGCCAGGCTCAATTGTAACTCCTGTGTTCTTAACCCCCTTTATTGTCTAAGTCTTGGATCTGCAAGGCCCATAGGAAGAGACTTTTAACAATCATCCACAGTGCTTTCATCTAAAATCTCTTGAAAAGGCAGGAATATGCTTTTCCTTATGCGGAATCTGTGTGGGGAATATCGGTCTGATTTGGAATATTGTGAGGTCTGGTCAATACCAGCAGGCTCATTTCCAACATGAGCCAGTAGTAGCAGGAGATACCAGTTTTGCTTCTCATGGCAAGAGCTGTGCAAACGCTGCCATTTCCTTGCTGTGACTGTCATCCAGTGAGGCCGGTGCAGCTCCCGGGATATGAACTTAACCACTACCTTCTCATGCTTCTCAGGATCTATCTTATATTTCTTCAAATACTTTATTTCCAGGACATCAAGTTTATGCTGAGCACTTTGACTAAGTTGGAAAAGTATAAGATTTGAACTCAGATTTAATGTAGATTCTCCTGGTAACACTAGACCAGAGCTTATTGGCTGGTCTCTATAAAGTAGGATTAATTGAACTCATTTACATGCATAGATATTTTGGGAGATTATTCCATTAGTATCTGGATTTTACTTGAAAAGTGAATAGCATTAGGTGTCCTGGCTATGGAGTGGAGAGCCACACAGATCTTTAAGGACTGGCTTGTAAACATGTAATCAAAAGTTCTGGTGCTGCCTGAGAATCCAGAGCAGGTTTTAAATAGCTTACAGAGAGCTCAGCTGGTCTTTCCAAGTCCAAGTTATCAAAAATAGTTTCCTAGTTTATGTGTGTGACCTTCCCTGGCCACAGAAACTGAACCATAAAGACTGTTCTGCCTTTGCCTGTCTCTGGAGGCAAGAGCAAAACTCTACTTTTTCAAATATAAACTATACTTTAAAAATCTAAATAATTACAAACATAGGATTAGCATACAGCCCTGTGAGGCCCATGGATTTCCCTGAATTCAGTGGAATCACTCTTTCTACAAAAGACTTCTTTTTTTTCTTTCATAGTTTATTGTCAAATTGGATTCCATATAATACCCAGTGCTCATCCCCACAAGTGCCCTCCTCCATGCCCATCTCCCCACTTCCCTCTCCTCCCACCATCAGCCCTCAGCTTGTTCTCAGCATTCAAGAGTCTCTCATGGTTTGCCTCACTCCATCTCCCCAACTAATTTTCCCTTTCTCCTCCCCCATGGTCCTCTGTTAAGTTTCTCCTAATCCTCCTGTAAGTGGGAGCATATGGCATCTGTCTTTCTCTGTCTGACTTATTTTGCTCAGCATAACACCCTCAAGTTTCATCCACGTTGCTACAAATGGCCAGATTTCATTCTTTCTGATTGCCATATAGTATTCCATTGTATAGATAAACCACATCTTCTCGATCCAGTTGATGGACACTTAGGCTCTTTCCATGATTTGGCTATTGTTGAAAGTGCTGCTATGAACATTGAGGTACATGTGCTCCTATGCATCAGCACTTCTGTATCCCTTGGGTAAATTCTTAAAGTGCTATTGCTGGGTCATAGGGGAGTTCTATTGTTAATTACAAAAGACTTCTAAGATAAGGAATAGGGCCAGGCCCTCAGTGACCAAGGCCTCCATTAGAATATTTAGCCAGAATCAGATACAGCTATAGAGAGAGACCTGAGGATTCCTCTACAGACAACTTAAGAAACTCTGATATTGTTCATTAACTTGTTTTACCTAACTTGTCTAATAATTTACTGGAAGAAGTACTAATATAGTTCAATGGCTTTGCTCACTTCTTCTTGGTAGGTCTGGAAGATAGGTTCCAGCATTTCTAAATCTGTTTTATGAACTTTCCCCCTGAGAATAGTTCTGACTAATATCTGTATGTGAAAATAGTGGAGAAGAAGAAAAATGATTGCAATGCTGAGATATTTTCTAGAATGCTAATCATGTGGAAATATTGTAAAACATGAAAAAGAAATGAAATGAAACTGAGAGTAAATATTCAAAATACTTAGGGAGTCAAACCTTGGCATTATTCTCCACTTAAAAAATAATACTACTTTGGTCCAGAAAAAAAAAAATGTGTTTCAATGTTCTTCCCACCTGGTAGAATTAGGTATATTTATATGAAATACTGGGTCTTGATCTTCTAATACCATTGTTAATCAACAAAGGACTTGTTTTAATTTTCTAGGTGAGTTGGTTGGAATTTAACACAGTTTCTTTTGCTGATAGATATTTTCCTAGTAGACACAGATATTGAGGGAAAGCGAGTTCTCATTGAAAGAGGTTTGCAACGCTAGGTATAATTGACATTTGGGGAAACTAAAGGTTAACCTATTTCTTAGAATATTCACTTCTTTTGAAATAAAAGTTTTATAATTTATTATGGAACTCTTGAACTTGATTTACTTCATAGTTAGAATCTTAGCACACAGAATTAAAAATAGATCTTAAAAAACTATTGTTGACAACTGTTGGTTGGCTGATCCAACAGTCCTTTCTACCCCCTGGAGCTGGGGAATTTTTATGAATTTTCTTGATTCTTTGGCAAAAGAAACATGTGAGGGAGCACTGCCACTCTTCTCTTCCTCTTGCCCTTGTTGCTGGCACTATGCCCAAGTTCTAGCAGCCATCTTGTGACCATTAGGAACCTTGACAGAGGCAAGCCACTGAATTGATGTCTACCTCAGTTTTCCTCTGAGGCAAGCAGAAAGATGACTATATTTTAAAAGCCACTCATATTTCCTATAATTTGATTTGTATGTATTCCTAACTCATATAATAAAATATAATGATATCAAATATCACTATACCAAAGACTTAGAAGATGATGTTATTGAAGCCAAACTGGACATTGTTGCATTTTTTTCAATGCAATGAAAACTTTCTAGACCAATTTCAAAATTGAAAAATGCATTTACTAGTTTGCCATTTCCCCTTTTCATTTACTATTTTTCAAAAAATGTTTATTTTTGAGAGATGGGGGGAGGGGCAGAGAGATAGGGGTACAGAGGATCTGAAGCAGGCTCTGTGCTGACAGAAAGCCTGATGCATGGCTCAAAGTCACAAACTGTAAAATCCTGGCCTGAACTAAAGTCAGATGCTCAACCAACTGAGCCACTCAGAGGCCCCACCATTTACTGTTTTTGTCTTTTTAAGTCTAATTGTAAGTACCACCTCGTATGAACAGGATAAATTGTATTTGTTTTATAGTCAGTGGTTTTTATAAATTGGCCATTTCTCTCAAAACATTATTATAAATCAATATAAAATGAAAGAAACTTTGAAAGAACTCCTGAGATTTGAATAGTAAAATTAAATTAATAGCAAAAGGATAAATTAGATCTCTTTCCTTTCCCCATCCTTTCTTTTTTATTTCTTTTTCTCCAACTCTTTCCTTGCTCTCTCAGTGTTTTCTTTACCTAATCTTCTCACTTTTCGTATTTCTATCTTTGATTACCAGTGTAATGTGATATATTTTTTCATAAGAATATCAATATTTTTCTTAGTACTTATGTCCCTTTGTGGCAGACATTTTCTTCTGTATGCATTTTGTGGAGATTTTGCCCACATGTTATACAACAGAACCAGTAATGGAAAAGTTAAAAAAAAATTTTAGTTGCAAATAATTTCCCCCATTTTTTTCTGTAGAAAAACAATCATTGTTTGAAGTACATGCCATTTTGTCACAGTTGTGGATTTTTGATCCAAGCCAAAATATGAGATCACAAATGATAATTACATTGGATTATTTGCCAATATTTTCCACTCACATGTACAAAAATACTGTGTATTTTAACGTTATACCTATTGGCTAAATTATATAACTCCATTGGTGTCTGAGAAACAAGATTAAGATTAAGTAATATAATTTGGTGTATTTAATGTTTTAAACTGAACAGAATCGGGGGAAAAATGCTTAATACTCAGTAAAACATACTGAAAGCAAGTTTATACCATTTCCCTACACAAGAACAGCCACTTAGTCTATTAATAAGAGAAACAAAACAACATATCTTCCAGTTTTCACTAAATTCAAGAAAGCTTAGAATAATGTACGGAAACAATGTTTCTCTGCTCATATTAATTTGAAAACCTGAATAGACTTTATTTAACCAGAATCCAAAGTTCAGGGGCAAGATTGCTGAAAGATCTCTAGTTTTAAAATCATTGTTTGTAGAAGCGGACCTTTGTTCCCAGTCTGTAAATTATTAAAATGAGTATATAATGAGTTCCCAGATCTCCTCATTAAATGTTCTCGTACATGAGATGAGCTGTTTCCTGGTGCATCTCACTCTCTGGTACTTCATTACTAGCGATGGTACTGGCACTTTCAGATTTATTTCTAAAGGATACACAGGGATTCAATGAGTGCCAGAACTTGTCTTCAGGCAAATGACAGGCCAACTCTTCTGCCACGTTCTCTAAAAGTTAAAGTTTGAGAACCTCAGTGGAGGGCGTAATTCTTACTTTACAAGATTCTCAAATGTCCTTTCCTTTATTGTCTGTATAATTCACTTTGGTTTTTGTCTCAAAGTCCTTATTTTGCCTGAGGCAGAAATGTTAGGTTAGTCATTTTGAAGTAAAAATAAATTCAGTCGGTTTTCAGTCATTGAATTTTGAAATTTAATTATATTTAGGATGTTCCTCTCCCCCTCCCATTCAGTTTTTTCTTGCTATCCTTTCCCCTGGGTGGATTTTTTCAAATGCAAGGGCTAATGCATATGCCTCTGTGGGTGGCGTGAGAGAGAACTATTTCATCCAGGTCTTGATTCTTCAGTCCCAAACTGGATCCTTATTTTCTATGTAGTAACTTATGCTGTCAGATTCATGGAAAAAGCTAAGTATGATGCTTTCTCAAATGGCAACCTGGGTAGAATACAGCACTATCTTGGCATCTCCTCTGCTTCATAGCACTGGTGATTCCCTGAGTTCATTCTTACCACTTCTCTTTTGAGAATGGCTCCCATGGGCCCTGTTGGATACACCTCTTCTTCATTCCAATCGTAGGATATCTGCAAGAGTAACAATGAGTTAGTTTCCATGCCACATGTGGGGATGAAAGGAGCTTTTAGAGCCCCTTCTGTACCCCACAGGTGCCATAGGTATCTTGGGATGGTGTGTATGTCTCTTTCATGCCTAAGTGTGCCACACTACCATGTCTAGTTTCCCATCCTTTTTCTATTTCCTTGAGGGTGCAGTAGGCTTCTGACCTTCAGACTTTTTGTCTTGATGAGTTCCCAATAGTTCATTTTTGTTTTTGTTTTCCTTACCTCTGGAGACATGTCAAGTAAGAAATTGCTGAGGCTGAGGTCAAAGAGTATTTTGCCTGTTTCTCCTTTAGGATTTTGACAACTTCCTGTCTTACATTTAGGTCTTTCATCCATTTTGAGTTTATTTTTGTGTGTGGTGTAATAAAGTGGCCCAGGCTTATTCTTCTGCATGTTACTGTGCAGTTTTCCCAATACCATTTTCTGAAGAGACTGGCTTTTTTCCACTGGATATTCTTTGTTGCTTTGTCAAAGAGTATTTGGCCACATGTTTGTGTGTCCATTTCTGGGTCCTCTATTCTGTTCCATTGATCTGAGTGTCTGTTCTTGTGCCAGTACCATACTGTTTTGATTATTACAGCTTTGTAATACAGCTTGAAGTTCAGAATTGATGCTTCCAGTTTTGGTTTTCTTTCTCAGCATTACTTTGGCTATTTTGGGTCTTTTCTGGTTCCATACAAATTTTAGGACTGTCTGTTCTATCTCTGTGAAGAATGCTCATGTTATTTTGATAGGGATTGCATTGAATATGTAGATGCTTTGAGCAGTATCGACATTTTAAAAAAATCTTTTTAAAAATATTTTATTTATTTCTGAGAGGGAGAGAGAGAGAGACAGCATGGGCAGGGGAGGGTCAGAGAGAAAGGGAGATACAGAATCTGAAACAGTCTCCAGGATCTGAGCTACCTATCAGCACAGAGCCTGGTGTGGGGCTCTAACCCACAAACTGTGAGATCATGACCTGAGTCAAAGTTGGACGCTCAACTGACTGAGCCACTCAGGTGCCCCAGGTAGTACTGACATTTTGTTAATGACATTTTAACAATATTTGTTCTTCCAAGTCCTGACCATGGAATGTTTTTCCATTTCTTTATGTCTTCTTCAATTCCTTTCATGAGGTTTCTGTAGTTTTCATTGTATAGATTTTTCACCTAGATATTTTATGCTTTTTGGTGCAAATGTAAATGGGATTGATTCCTTGATTTCTCTTTCTGCTGTTTCATTATTGGTGTATAGAAATGTAACTGATTGGTTATTTTTTTAATGTTTATTTTTGAGAGAGTGCAAGCATTATACCCGGTGAGCGGATACAGAGGATCCAAAGTGGACTCTGTGTTGACAGCAGGGAGCCTGATGTGGGGCTCAAACTCATGAACCATGAGATCATGACCTAAGCCAAAATTGGAGGCTCAACTGACTGAGCCACCTAGGCACCCAAGTGTTGGTTATTATAAATGTTGCCATAAGTATTTTTGTGTAAGTCCTTGTAGTGATATTTTCATTTTGCTTGGGTTTTGGAGTAGAATTGCTGAGTTAAATGGTAGTTTAATGTTTAACACTTTGAGAAATGATCAAACTGTTTTCCAAAATGACTACATTATTTTACATTTCCATCAGCAATGTAGGAAAGTTCCTGTTTATCCACATCCTTGACAATGCTTGTTCTTGTCTGCCTGATTTATTATAGCCATTCTGCTAGATATGAAATGATACCTCCCTCTGGTTTTAACTTGTATTTCCTTAATAATTAATATTATTCAGTATCGAATTTTCTTGTGTCATTTTTACATTAACTGTTCATGTATCTTGTTTTGTAAATGTCTGTACACATATTTGCCTATTTTTGATGGGTTATCTTCTTATTATTGAGTTATGAGCATTCTTTGTAAACTCTGGGTGTATGTCCTTCACTGGGCATGCGCTTTGAAAATAATTGCTTCCTATCTATTGCTTGTCTTTTCATTTTGTTAATGGTGTCTTTGGAATGCAAATGGTTTAATCTTTGGTGAGGTCCATTTTAACAATTACTTTTTATTATGAACTATGCTTTTGGTCTTTGTCTAACACAAGGTCTTGAAGGTTTTCTTCTATATATTCTTCTGAATGTTTTATTATTTTAACTCCTACATTCAAGTATATGATACATTTTGAGTTAATTTTTGTTTATGGTCTGAGATGAAGGTCTAAGTCAATCTTTTCATATGTGGATATCTAATGGTCTCAACACCATTCATTGAACAGATTATCCTTTTACTTAATGAATTGCTTTGGAACCTTTGTGAAAAAAAGAAAATCAGTTGACTAAAATAGAAAGCATTATTTTGCAGTCCTCAATTCTGTTCCAATAATCTATATAATTACAAGTCTATATACCAGTACCAGATTGTCTTGACTACTTTATCTTTTTTTAAAGTTTTTTTAAGTTTATTTATTTTGAGACAGAGAGAGAGAGAAAGAGAGAGAGAGAGAGACCACATGAGCATGGGAGGGGCAGAGAGAGAAGGAGAGAGAAAATAGCAAGCAGACTCCATGTTGTCAGCATGAAGCCTGATGCAGGGCTTGATCTCTCGAACCATGAGATCATGACCTGAGCCAAAATCAAGAATTGAATGCTCAACCAACTGAGTCACCCAGGTGCCCCATTTGTTCTTATTTTTCAAAATTACTTTGACTATTTTTGGTGTTTTGCATTTTTATACAAATTTTAGGATTTGCTTGTCAATTTCTGAAAAAAAATGCCTACTGGAAGTTTTTCTTACTGATATGTATTTGACAGATAATATTGTGTCAATTTAAGGTGTGCAACATGTTAATTTGATATATTTATATAGTTTAATATGACTGCCATTGTAGTCAGAATTAACATCTCTATCACATTACAGAATTTTGATAGGGATTGTGTTGAATCTATAGATCAATTTGGGAGAGAATTGCCATCTTAACAATATTGACTCTTCTAATTCATAAACACAAAATGCCTCTCTTTATTGATTTAGGTCTTCTTAAATTTACTTCAGCAAAGTTTTATGATTTTCAGTGTATGTTTTGCACTTCTTTTGTAAAATTTATTCTTAAATTTTTTTCTTCTTAGTGCTGTTGTGAATGAAATTATGTTCTTAATTTTGTTCATATATAGAAATACAACTAATTTTTGTATATTGATTTTCTATCTAGTAACTTTGCTGTACTTTTAAAAAAATTTTTTGAAAAATTTTTAAATGTTTTATTTATTTCTGAGAGAAAGAGAGAGAGACAGCATGAGCAGGGGAGGGTCAGAGAGAGAGGGAGATACAGAATTTGAAACAGGCTCCAGGCTCTGAACTGGCAGTCAGCACAGAGCTCAATGCCAGGCTCGAACCCACAAACTGTGAGATCATGACCTGAGCCAAAGTTGGAAGCTTAACTGACTGAGCCACCCAGGCACCCTTTTTTATAAAAATTTTTAAATGTTTATTTTTATTTTTGAGAGACAAAGTGTGGGCAGGGGAAGGGCAGAGAGAGAGGGAGACACAGAATCTGAAGCAGGCTCCAAGCTCTGAGCTGTCATCACAGAGCCCAATGCAGGGGTCGAACCCATGAACCATGAGATCATGACCTGAGCCAAAGTGGGATTCTTAACTGATTGAGTCAGGTACTTACCTGACTAAGCCACCCAGGTGCCTGATGCTGTAATCTTTATTTAATTAATAGAGTTTATTTTTTAGAGCAGTGTTAGGTTTACAGGAAATTAAGCAGAAAGTATAGTTCCCTTGTACTTCCTCTACCTATCACCTTCCCACCCTTCCTATAGTTTTCTCTATTAACTTGTATTAGTGTGATACACTTGTTATACTTGATGAGCCAACGCATTATTATTAACTAAGGTTCATAGTTTATATTAGGGTTTGTTTTGTGTTGTACATCCTACTTTTTTTAAAGTTTATTTATTTATTTTGAGAGACAGTGTGAGGACTGAGAGGAGGAGGGGCAGAGAGACAAGGAGAGAGAGATTCCCAAGCAGGCTCCAAGCTCAGTGCAGAGCCGGATGTAGGGTTGATCTCACAACTGTGAGTTCATGACTTGAGCCGATATCAAGAGTTGGTCACTCAACCAACTGAGCCACCCAGGTTCCCCTTCTCTTTTTTTATTTAATTTTTTAATTGACACATAGTATTACATTAGTTTCAGGTATCTTTTGGGTTTTTACAAATATATTTGCCATTGTAGTATGGTACAAATAGTTCTAATCTAATATCCCCCCCACCCCATGTAGCTTTTCCCCTCCAAATTCCTGAGACAATTTTTTTTACTGACTCAGTAATTTTGCCTTTTCCAGAATGTTTGTTATAACTTTGTAAAATTAATATTTGTTACATACAGTCCTGTGGTGTTGAATGGTGAGCCCTATTTCAACAAAAGACCACAAGAGAATTCAAATTGAGAAGTTTGGGGGCACCTGAGTTGCTCAGTCAGTTAAGTATCCAACTCATGATCTCAGCTCAGGTCTTGATCTCAAGCCCCACATTGGACTCCACACTGAGTGTGAAGTCTTCTAAAAACAAACCAAAAAAAAATAAAAAGACAAATTTAAACAGACAAAATTTTATCACTCATAGGCCTTGGAGGAAGTACACAGCATGCCTTGAGGGACCACATGGAGTAGTCAAGGCAGAGTGTAGAAAGAATGTGACAGGACCTGGGAACAGGCCTTTATTAAGGTCCATGGGTGGAGTATTTTGGGGTTCCCAGGCTACGGCCAGGTTGGTCATTCACAGTAAAACAACAGGATTTTGATAAGATACACAGTGTCTTATCTAAAGGGGGTACCAGGTGCAGGGGAGACTTTATCACAGGGGCTGTTGGAGAAGTCATATCAGGAACTTAAATTTACTTGAGACTTTGCAAATTGTTATTTGAGGCCTGTGTTTGCATGAGGGTCTAATGTCAGTTTAAAGCCTCTGAAGGCCACTTGGCAAAGGAAATGGAGCTGAGCCAGCAATATCATAGAGTAACTTAAATTCTTAGCAGTCATATAGTTGGAATCATGCAGTATATAGTCTTTTTAGATTGGCTTCTTTCACTTATGCATTTAAGGTTTCTCCATGTTTTATTTCTTTTAATCACTGGGTAATATTCCACTGTAATAAAACAAATACTACACTTTGTTTATTCTGTCACCTATTGAAGGATATTTTGGTTGCTTCCAAGTTATATAAGTTATGAATAAAACTTCATGTGTAGATTTTTGTGTGGAGGTAAGATTTCAATTCATTTGGGTAAATATCAAAGAGTACCATTCCTGGATCATATGGTAGGCCAATATTTAGTTTTTTAGGAAACTGTCAAGCTATCAAATTTTCTCCAATGTGGCTGTACCAGTTTTTTAATTTCCACCAGCAATGAATGAGAGTTCTTGTTGCCCCATATCCTTACCAGCATTTGGTGTTGTCAGTGCCCTGGATTTTTGCCATTCTAATAAGTGTGTAGTATAATTTTAATTTGCAATTCCAAAATGACATATGATGTGGAGCATCTTTTCATATGCTTATTTGCCATCTGTATATCTTATTTGATAAGATACCTGATCAGTTCTTTTTTCACTTTTTTCTTTTTAAGATTTATAGTTTTAAGTAATCTTTGTACCCAATTTGGAGCTGGAATTCGCAACCCCGAGATCAAGAATTGCATGCTCCTCCAAATGAGGCAGCCAGGAGCCCCTCTTTTCTCACTTTTTACTTGTTTGTTTTTTTTATTGATGAGTTAAAAGAATTCTTTGTATATTTTAGATACAAGTTCCTTATCAGATATGTGATTTACAGATATTTTCTCCTGAGGTTAATTTTTGTGAAAGGTGTAGAGTCTCTGGATTTTTGTGGTTTTTTTTTTTTTTTTTGCATTTGGATGTTTAATTGTTCCAGCACTATTTGTTTAAAAAATTGTTTTCTTCATTGAATTGTTTTTGCTTCTTTGTCAACTATCAGCTGATTATATTTGTGTGGGTCTATTTCTGGACTCTCTATTCTATTCCTTTGATCTATTTGTCTATTCTTTTGCCAATACCACACAGTCTTGATTACTGTAGTGTCCTTCTGTTTTTGATTTCTAATTTAACTCCATTTGCATGAGTCAAATCCTTTTATTATTAATACTTATTTCATGGCTTAACATATGATCTATTCTAAGAATGTTCCAAGTGTGGCTGAAAAGAATTTGTATTCTGCTGTTAATGGGTGTTAAGTCAAGTGGGTTGATAATATTTTTTAAGTGGTATATATTCTTGCTGATTTTCTTTCTAGTTTTGCTATCAATTTTTGAAGCCAGAATATTGAACTCTACAACTATTGTTGAATTTTCTGTTTCTACCTCTAATTCTATCAATTTTAGTTTCATATGTTTGGGACTCAGTTGTTAGGTGTTTATGGTTTATTATTTGTTCCTACTAAATTGATTCTTCTATCATTATAAAATGTCTTTCCTGTCTAGTAGCAACTTTTTCTTAAAGTCTGTTTTGTCTTTTATTAGTACAGCCTCTTCACCTTTTATTTTGTTTACTGTTAATATTACATGTTTTTTTCTATCTTTTTACTTTTAACCTATTTTTTTAAATAGAACATGTTTTATTTTTTATTTTTTTAAAATGTTTTTATTTATTTCTAGGAGAGAGAGAGAGAGAGAGAGAGAGAGAGACAGCGTGAGCAGGGGAGGGTCAGAGAGAGAGGGAGTCACAGACTCTGAAACAGGCTCCAGGCTCCGAGCTGGCAGTCAGCACAGAGCCCGACGCGGGGCTCGAATCAACGAACCGTGAGATCATGACCTAAGTGAAAGTCGGACGCTTAACCGACTAAGCCACCCAGGCACCCCTAAATAGAACATGTTTTAATAGACTGCACATATGTATATATAATTGGATCATGAGGTTTTTTTTATTAATCCATTCTACGTGTTTCTGCATTTTGGATCAGGGCATTTAATTCTTTACATTTAATGTACTACTCATAAGGTAGGATTTATGCTATTTCACTGTTTGTTTGGTTTTCTGTATATCTTTTTTACTCCTATGTTTCTCCATTACTGACTTCTGTTGTGTTAAATAGATATTTTCTAGTATACCATTTAAATTCCCTCCTCCCTCTTTTTAAAAAATATTTTACCATGCATCTGTGGGTGTAGAACATCTGGGAAGTCACTACCATCACGGGGGATGCCAAACACACCCTACAACTTCCTCTATGGTCTCTGCTCCATTGTTGCTCTCCTTGGCTCCAAGGCTTAGCCCGCATTCTCTTGACCATTGAAGGAGATAAAGCTCAAGTTGGCCTCAGGGGAAGAGGAGAGAAGGAAACTGCAAGGTCAGAATCACCTTACTCCACCATTGCTCAGATACCAGGGTCACACTGTGCCTCTTTTACTCTTAAAATTATTTTCTTAGTGGTTGCCTTCGGTTTTATAACTAGCCTCCTAATTTAAAGTAATCTAGCTTAGATTAATATTAACTTAATTTCAATAGTATACAGAAATTTGCTTTAATACAGCTCCATTTCCTCCCTTCTCCTATGTGATATTATAATTATACAAATTATATCTTTATACATGATAAGACCATCAATACAGGCTTATTTTAATTGTTTTATACAGTTGTCTTCTAAATCAGACAGGAGAAGAAAAAAGCTACAAAAATTTCATTTGTATTGCTTTTTTATATTTATCTATGTAGTTACCTTACTGATACTCTATTTCTTCATATGGATTTTAGTTACTCTCTAGTGTTTTTCCATTTTAGACTGAAAGGCTCCCATTAGGACAGAAGCAATGATTGCGAATTCTTTTAGCTTTTGTTTACAGTGGGGTATCTTAATTTTTCCCACAATTTTGCAGAATATTTTGCTGGATGTAGAATTCTTGGTTGATAGTCTTCCCCTCAACCCCCCAGCACTTTAAATATGTCATCCCATTTCCTCTGACCTCCATAGGATGGGAGTAAGCCATGTTAAAAAAAAATCCACAAAGTTCAGATGCTTTTCTTGAATAAATTCTCCTCAGATTGTTACTCATCTTGGATTAGTTTCTAAACTAAAGGTTAATTTTGACAAATTTATATATATATATACATACTTATATATATGTAATATTTATTTATTTTTGAGAAACAGAGAGAGAGAGAGAGAGAGAACAAGTGGGGGAGGGACAGAGAGGAAGACATAAGATCCAAAGCAGGCTGTGTGGCTGTCAGCATGGAG
The DNA here is from genome assembly GCF_003009895.1 of Hyaena hyaena. Taxonomy (NCBI): domain Eukaryota; kingdom Metazoa; phylum Chordata; class Mammalia; order Carnivora; family Hyaenidae; genus Hyaena; species Hyaena hyaena. The sequence continues at coordinate 22,786 of NW_024081987.1, read as the reverse complement.
CCAGTCATGGAGCTCAAGCTCATCAACCGGGAGATTATGACATGAGCTGACGTTGGAAGCTTAACTGACTGAGCCACCCAGGTACCCCAATATCATATTTATATTTAAGTCAGGGCTACAAAAATTATACTTTAGACATTTCGATCATGAACTGTGGAATAAGATAGGAATGGAGGCACATGAGTTGTATATATTCCTTAACTTCCATAAGCTTTTTTTTTTGCATATGATATACACTCAATAAGACTGACACCTTTTGATCTACGACAACATCATGACAGAACTTCTCTTAGTGGATCAATTATAGAAAAAGAACAATAAAGATGAAAAGTAATGACATTGAAAGCTCTTCAGGGTGGCATGTCACTGTAAAATTGAATGTCCTTCAAAATGTCTCCTCTGCGATTCCCAGTCTCCTATTTCTTATGCTATGTGTAAGAAGGCACAATCATGGCAGTTTATCATTTAGCTTTCTAGAATTTCTGTTCAATGGCTGAGTTCACTTATATATATGCTATGTGGATGATACTCCTTTGAGCACTGCAAAAGTGATGTCAGTGAGCCTAATATTGGATGATTTGGATATTTTCCCTTTTGTTATAGTAATTCCACACAGAATTTTTAAGTATATTCCCTTCAGACCAAGGGTACTATTTAAAGAGTGCTTCCTCTGAGTTTGGAGAATCTCTGATAGTCCTGAGAAAGCCAAAATGGGGATTTATACCCCAGACCAAGTCTCTTGTTTTACATTCTTCATTTTTAGAATCACAAACATACATATTGTAGAACTCCAGGAATGTGCGTGAAATGGCATAGTCTTTTGTTCTTTGTATCATTAAAGCAACAGAACCATTAGAACATCTATATGTACATCTTTGCCTACTTATCTACATCTACATCTGTATCTATTTATTTATGTATCTTTAGCTGTGTCTATATCTGAATCTCTCTATCTAATCACATACCTATATTATTACATGTATTTGTTTGCTATAGAGATTTGACTTGATGCAGTTGTGGGAGCTGCTGGGAGTTGAAGTTCAAGTAATCCAAATGGAATGATGAGTGTAAAAATAAGGGAAAACAAGAACAGGGTGGAACATGCAGGCATGAGTTGGAGCCCATGAGAATGAACTGAAATCTGTGTCAGTTCTCATTACCACTAACCTTGATGGTGCGGCTATATTGCAGAAGTTGGGGTGTTTCATCACAGAGCTAAATACACACCTGAAGTTGGAGAAGCTGAAAGATCTTGGTGAAGGTGGAGTGCTGGAAGGCTTGGCCATCATCTCACCAATGAAGTAAGCCAACAGATACATGATAATTACAGCAAAGAGGTAGGCTATTGTATAGAAAACAATGTAAGTTGTAACAGAAAAATTGTACAAAATGCTTATTAAAAATGGCAGGACAGGGCCACCTGGCTCAGTCCATGGAGCACACCACTCTTGATCTTAGGGTTATGAATTAGAGACCCACATTGGGTGTAGGTATTAGTTAAGTAATAAAATCTTTAAAAAAATGGCAGGACAAAAAAAAATGGCAGAACAGATTATATTCAAGTTACTGCAATAAGGAAAAGAGAGACTTCAGTCTAGAACTGAGCTTAACCCCAAATGTAGCAAAGACAGCTAAGGATTCTGCCAATTGGGCGACAGTGGATGGAAAATAACAAAGAGGAACTTGATTAGATATCAAAGGAATGGGCATTCTTGTTAAACTAATAGGCCAGGGATGCAGCTTAGTTGAGAAGAGGGCTCAACAGAACCTGACTCAAGTTTGGTCAAGGAGGGGTTCGTTGTCAATATTAACTATTAAAATAACTGCTGTTACACTTATGTACTTCAAAGCTCATAAAAGAATTGTCCCGATGGTCCAATCTAACTGAGAAATTTGGGAAATGTAGTTCAGCTTAGCCAAAGTGATATACTACAGAACTACTACACTCCTATTTGAAGACAATGTTTCTTCCTTGGGTCTTATTTTCCTGCTGTGAGATTCTGGTCATGGGTAATGGATTCCCTCACTGTCTCTCCTTAAAACAATGGGTAGATGGGATATTGATGGGCAGGACATTGGCTAAGTCAGCTTCCTGTTTCTACTTTGTGTTTTTTTTCCCCCATGAGTTAAATTATATTTTACTTAAAAAACATTTTATTATGATAAGAACAATTAATACGAAATCTATCATTTAAACAAATTTTCAGTGTACATTATTGTTGACCACAGGTATACTGTGGCACAGCATACCTCTAGAGTTTATTCATTTTATTTAGCTTAAACATTATGACTGTTGATTAACAACTCTGCATTTCTCCCTCAGCTCCTGGCCACCACCTTTCCAGTCTTTGATTTTATAAATTTGCCTATTTTAGATACCTTGTATAAGTGAAATCATGTAGTACTTGTCTCTCTGTCTGGTTTACTTCTCATTTTTTGCTTCTGTCTTAAGGTGAGCTTTCTGATATCCTTCCCTCACCCCCAGGTCTTTGCTCTCTGGTATAGGATGAGAGGCATGGTTTCATTTGGGAGGAGATCTGATGGTATTTATTGAGATCCATACAGAGTGGATTTTCTTGGATGCAATCTGCCAGAAAATAGCCACAACATAGGAAAAATATAAATAATTTCATTTTCATTTACTCTTAAAAGATAATTGGGAAATAATTTACTTCCAAGGCCGGGGGTGTGCCCCGAGCTTATAAGGCTTTGGAGATATTCAGAACAATGCTTTGCATTGTAAAGTCAATATACCTAAGAGCTACTAAGGCCCAGGCCTTGCTCAGATATTCAGAAACTTCCATCCCTCTTTCTGTGGGGTCAGACTTTCTCCTGTACTTCCCAGTCACATCTTTCTGAATGTGACCCAGGCTACGAGAATGGCGGCTATTTAAAGGACAGTCTTGTCATGCAGAGTATTTCACTTTTCCACCTTGTTAATTGGCTTCCAGGAGCCTGATGAAAACTAAATACTTTGTGTCTTGAGAGCTTGATGATTAAAAATGGAAGGAAGAAGAAGATTAAGTAATAAGAAAGTTAGTGAGCTAATTCCTCAGTGTTTATGGGAGGAAATCATTAGATGATTTCTAAAGTTGAGTTATTTAAGAATAAAAGTCTCATATTATTTAGAGTTATGGAGGCAACTACCAAAAAGAACTAAAACCATAGATGAATGGTTGTTTCCAGAGGGAAGAACTCGAAATGCGTTTGGGAAGGAGTGAAGTAGAGCAAAACCCTGTTTTTCTCGTTGTAATACCCTGGAAATTCCTTTTTTCCGTTTGAATGTATTATTTTGATAATAATTAAGAAACAAGTCAAACTAAACACTTCCAAGTAACTTTCACTATTTTACTTGGATGCATCACATATATTTTGTTAATGATTGAAAATAGGCTCTATTTACTAAGGAGGAACAAAAAGGACAGAACTGTTCTATTTCAGAGAATCTAAGAATATCCTTTCCAGAACTATGGGCAGGAAGATTTAAAAATTATAACTTATATACATTTTCATATTTAAAAAAAATACTTCAATTACAATGGATAAAGAGAAGATACAACTTAAGAGAATGTTTGGATATTGCTGGGGCACAAGTTTTTTAATCGTTAATGTAATTGGGGTAGGATTTTTTGTGGCCCCCAAAGAGGTACTGAAATACTCTTGCATGAATGTGGGGGTCTCCTTGTGTATTTGGACTGTTTGTGAGCTGTTGTCCATGATGAACACTCTCTGCTCAGCAGAAATAAGTATAACCTTCCCACGCAGTGGAGCTCACTACTATTTTCTCAAAAGATGTTTCTGCAACTTGATCTCTTTCCTGAGTCTCTGGACAAGCTTGTTTCTGGTGCCAGGGTTAGCTGCCAGCCAAGCCCTACTCCTTGCCGAGTACAGCATCGAGACTTTTTATCCCAGCTGCTCTGCTCCAAAGCTGCCAAAGAAATGTCTGGCGCTGGCCGTATTGTGGATCGTGGGAATTCTGAATTCTCGTGGTGTGAAAGAGGTGACTTGGCTTCAGACAGCCAGGCTAGTACTGAAAATGGTTATACTCGGCCTTATTTCCCTGAATGAAGTCATGCTGCTGGTGAGAGGAAGGAAGGAGAATGTAGAAAGATTCCAGAATTCTTTTGATATTGAGTTTCCAGAAGCTTCTGAGTTTATAGAAGCCATTTTCCAAGGATATTTTGCAGGTGGGGAATATTTTACATGTATAGCAGGTAATTAACAATTCATTGAGAAAGAAAATCTCTAGTCATGACTTACTGCACGCAATGTGAAATGTACTTTCTTTTTGAATATTTTGAGTTTTGCTTTAAATACATGATGATTCAATGTTTATTCTTTCTAAATTGAGTCAGAAAATGGCAGTCTTGCACATATCACCCAGTCTTAATGATTTCTCCCCTTCATTCAAAGGTGCTTATTTTGTTGAATGACTTACTTTTCTTCCACTTTCTTTTCTGGGACCATAAATATGGGATTTCCATGTTAACTAGTTTACTTTTTGTTAATGGATGAATTTTGGGATTGTGGAAATAGTTCCCTCCCATGAAACTGTGAATCCAGGAATGATCCAATGTCAGACTGTGTTTGTGTTGTGAGTGGGTGCGACACACTTATGCTCTGAAGTACTTTTAAAGAGAAGAGAATCATAGATGCACCAAATTACTCTGAGGCCAGATTTAATGCTCTTTCCTTCAATGTCAAGACAGAAGATTTCTCTCTTCATTTTACAAGTCAGTCTAAGGGTGCCTGGGTGGCTCGGTTGGTTGAGCATCCAACTTCGGCTCAGGTCATGATCTTGTGGTTGGTGAGTTCAAGCCCTGCATCAGGCTCTGTGCTGACAGCTAGGAGCCTGGAGCCTGCTTCCAATTCTGTGTCTCCCTCTTTCTCTGCCCCTGTGTATTTGGACTCTCTCTCTCTCTCTCAAAAATAAATAAACGTTAAAAAATTAAAAATAAATAAAACGAAATAAAATGTCTCTTCCCTTGAACTCTATCCTTTCCCTCTCACCTCCTAAGGGATCTTCCCCATTTCATTAATTTTTTTTCAATTTCAACCTTCTTACCAGTTCTTTTCCTTAACCTTTCAATATGAAGTGGGCTCTACTCTTAAAACACATACTGTATTTCCTTTAATCTTAGGACCCCCTGAGTCACTGATGTGTCCATTATGTATTAAATAATTTGGTCAGCAAATACCTTATTGAACACTGACTATTTTTGAAACCCTGTAGTAATGCCTTAAGATGAATAATATGGACTCCTAACTCTAAAGAGGCTAAAGTCTAATGGAAGAGGCAATATCTAGATTTTGGTCTGACCTGTGGCACTTATGAACTGTGGCAGGTATCTTTACTTGTTTGGGCTTACCTTTTTTTTTTCTCTCCTTCATCTGAAAAATGGTCATTATGACTTAAAATCACTATAATTTTTGTGCTTACAGATAACGGCATGATAGTATTTAATAAGTGGTTATACAGGGAACATTATGGCTACTATGAGAATTCAGTAGATGGTAAAATCACCTTTAGCTGTATCATCAAAAAGGTGGCAAGTTTCACTGAACTCAAAAAATTCCAGCAAAAAAAATATGAATGAAGCTGTGGAAACCAGAAGTATGCAGGTGCATACAAGACACAGCATGTAACTTTGGGTGACTGAAAATGGTTCCCATCTGATAAGCTGGTTAATAGATATGATTACTAAGTATATAAAGTATTACAAGTATATAGAGAGAAGTAGAACAAAATGGCATAGGATTAGAGACAGATGACTGGAGAAGACCAGCTTTTAGAGGGTAGGTGGAGAAAGAAGTTGCAATGAAGAAGTCAGAGGAAGTTTAGAGAATTATAAAAGAAAATCACTATATGTTCCAAGAAGAGGGTATATTCAACATGGTGAAATGCTTCCAAAAGTTGAGGAGGCTGAGAATTGAGCAGAAGTCATTTCACTAAGAAGTTATTGGTGAACTTTGGATGCAAGAGGGAAGTCAGTCTGTACTGAGTTAAAATGTGAAGCACTGAGAAAATAAAGCTTTGGGATGAGATTACCCTCTTACACAGCTTGTGATTAAATGTGCCACTGCAATTGAAAAAACTAGGATAATTAGCTCAACTTCCTCTCTTTCACTTCATCTTTCTCTCTCTTATAAGGTTAGAAGAGATATCTCTGGTTTCGATTTTATTCATCTTGTACCATTGCCAAAGATGTTTCACTGCTGGATAATTTTTCTCTGCTGAAAATAGGTTCACAAAATTTACTAACCTATAAACTATTATAAAATTCCTCACAAGCAGCTGACAGTAAACAAAGGTGGAGGAATTTCAGTGTATGCTGGGATGTTAATTTACTTAATAAACTTTAAGTACAGCTAAGCTCTAAGTAACTCTTTTACCTGTAAAAAGATGATATGTAGTCAACTGACTTAGCACATTGTAGGAACATCTATCCTCTAAGTTCAAGACCAAGGATATTCACTGTCTGGCCATTATAACCTTGAATTATGTTATGTTATGTTATATTCCTTACCTTCTCTCTATAAATCTAATACATAATAAAAAAGAGTAAAAGGCCCAGAGGAAAGTATAGTTAATCCTAAAAGTTGCCTTTTTTGCCTGTTCAAAACCTTTGACTAATAACCATAGTCATTAATAACTTATTGAGTGCTAGGCATTTGGTTGGAATTTTATTGTCTCTATATTTTCCATTCTTCCCAATATACAGGTAAAGAAATTGAAAACTTAGTAGTTCAATAAATTGTCCAGAAGCCCACATGTAGTAAATGGTTCAGGAAGCATTTAAATGAGAACTTTCTAATTTTTTATTCTTCAAGTGCTTAATCAGCTCATATTAGTATACACCATGGACATTATATTCTACCCCTGGGCAGATGCAGATGAAACAGATTTGACATATATGAAGGAAGGGTATTTATTAATCAGAGGGTTTTGGCTTTAAGTAACAGAAACCCACACACAGTGGCTTAAACAATAAAAAAGGAATCTGCTGGAAGAAGAAAACCGTATTTCAAGGAAGACCTGAGTAATCAATCTTTAGGAACAACAGGAGATAGGGAAGCTCTAGGACTTAAAAACTAGAGCCATCAGCCACCTTTCTTTTTTTCCCCATCATTATGTTGCTTTTTCCTGATTCTCTAAGTTTTGTTGACATTTGGTTCAAATTCTTGAGAGGAATCTTGTGTACTGGCAATGATCGGTTTACAGTAAGTCAGAGGTCTTACCAGCCAACAGCTGTAAGGACACAGAGTCACATTATATACTCAGAACTTTAATGTTCAATTCTTTATGTCAGGGATAATTCTCGGAGAATGGCAAAATTGGAGAAAACACTGTGACAAATGGAACAATATTTGAGAATAAGACTATCCTAGAAAACCCATTGTCTATGATGCTAAATCATGATCTCTTTTCTTTTTTGCACTTAATACTGACATAAAGGGAAGGCAAAGAGCCTACAGGGAAAGAGAACTTATGACTGACCCTTTTACTTTTTATATATATGCTATGAGAATGTGTATATATATGTATATTATATAATATATATATATGTTTAATGTTTACTTTTGAAGAAAGAGAGCAAGCAGGGGATGGCCAGAGAGAGAGGAGGACAGAGGATCCAAAGCGGGCTCCTGTGCTGACAGCAGAGAGCCCAATGTGGGGTTCAAACTCACAGGAGCCATAAGATCATGACCTGAGCCACAGGTGGACGCTTAACTGACGGAGACACCCAAGCACCCTACTACGAGAACTTATAATAGGACAGTTTTGCTAGCCAAGGAGAGCTTTCCCTCCTATGTTCCCAGAAGAAGTCATAATTTTGCTGAAATCTGAAAGAAGATTAAGGGTCAACCAGGAAGCTAGGAAAGGAAAAGAACTTCCACATGAGAGTATGGGTATAGGGGGCATGACATTTTTGAAAAACTGAAACCTGTAGACCTATGACACAGTTAGCACAGACCATCAAATTATCATGTTATATATTCTTGTAGCCCTTTATTTCTTTTCATATGGACACTTACCACAGTCACTGTTATAACTTTTATTTATGTGATTATTTACTTCATACATAGCTCTTCTTGAGGTTAGACTTTGTTTGTTCTTGCTTACTATTGAATTCCACTACCCAGATTAAGTGCCTTGTACCTAATAGATGGGGTTGAAGACACAGGTAGTCTCCAAACCATACAGGGTACTATGGGCTCATCTTTGATGTTCAGTCTTGCGACTTTCTTCAGAAATGCTATCATCTGTAAGGAAAAGAAAGAAGTTTTCTCCTTTTTCACACTTAACACCAAGATCATCTAGGAAAGGAGATAGGTGTGTAGCAGTTCATCAATGTGTTTGTGTCTATGTGTATGATTAAGTGTGGTAGTGGCCAGGGTGGCTAAGAAGAAGTCAACCCCACTGGTAATGCAGGAAGCAGTTTTAAAGATAAATTTAAGACATAATTTTTTTACCAATTGTTATTTTGCTCTTTTATATGTTATAGGGGAGCTGAAGAAACCCAGAAAGACAATCCCAAGATGCATATTTACTGCATTACCTCTGGTGACTATCATTTATCTGCTGGTTAACATTTCCTGCCTGACTGTTCTCACACCCAGGGAAATTCTTTCTTCAGGTTTGTATGCAAGTGAATAAGGCAAAAAATAATAATGACAGTTCTATTCCTTTTAGTATATGTAAGTACCAGTCAGACTGCTGTTTGCTTTTCACTATTTTATATAGACAGTCAACTTGTAATTTTCAAAAATAATAAAAGGGGCAAAGAGTATGATTTGGCTTAGGAAAGAGTTTTATATTTTTAAGCATGATAATATAGAAAACCATATTTCTGATGATATGGAAAAATATCTATAATGCTGATATACGATGCAGACTAGGTTCAAAATATTTGAATCCCTTCAGTGATCTTTCTTCACCAGAGTGACACTATATAATTAGTGCTTAGGTTTGTTAAAACTTTTACAAAAAAACCCCACACAACTTTTACAACAATGATTTTATAAATATTCTTCTAGGTGACATAAGGAATGAAAAACTTGAAATGTGGGACGTTAGCCGTTAAAAGGGTAGATGTTAGGGTCAATTAATGGATATAATTAATAACATTAATATGTAACATAATAATGCTTATTATAAATTACTCTAAAATTTATGGTGACAAAGGGGCCCTGAACATATTGGAAATATGAAATAATCTTCTGAGATAAACTATCATCCAGCACCTTTAGGACTACTCTTTTGAGTAGCACTTTTTTTTTTTTTTTGCTGATCTGGTTTTATTTCAATTTTACAGAAACGTGATTAAGTATGTAATTGTAAGTCCAGAAACAAGTGTACAAAAATGCACGTACGATGCCAGAATTCCTTACAAACAACTAAGATCATATTCTCGTTCGGCGTAAACCATGCATCCGTATCAACTGCCGCGCGTTGGCCAAAATCGATCTCTACAAGAGACGGTCCGTTACGGCCAATAAAAAACTGGTTGTGAACACAGATTTAAAAAAAGAGAGAGAGAGAGAGGGGCGCCTGGGTGGCTTAGTCGGTTAAGCGTCCGCCTTTCGCTTAGGTCATGATCTCGCGGTTCGTGGGTTCGAGCCCCGCGTCGGGCTCTGTGCTGACTGCCAGCTCAGAGCCTGGAGCCTGTTTCGGTCTGTGACTCCCTCTCTCTCTGACCCTCCCCTGCTCACGCTGTGTCTCTCTCTCTCTCTCTCTCCTAGAAATAAATAAAAACCATTTAAAAAAAAAAAAAAAGGAGAGAGAGGTTTTCTGATTAATGTAAAGGAAGAGCAGTACCTTTCTCAACGAGCCCTTCAGCCCTGGGTGACCGTGTCACCGTGCTGCGCAGTCACGCGTCGCCCCCGAGACCCGGTCCTGACGCGACAGCGGAGCAAGGAACTTCCCGGCAGTTGAAGCGAACGTGTGAGGAGACGGAAGCTGTCCGGCCACGACGAGCTCGCTGGCGCAGCCTCGCGCAGGGCGCTCGCGGATGCTCAGTCTTGGAAAGGGCTCCCAAGCTGGGGGCTGTGGACGATCTCAAAGGTGCCCCAAGCTTTTCAGCCTCGCTTTTCTGCAAGGCCAGCGTCGTCTCCTGCGCGGAAGACATTCCAGCTCCACACGTCGCTCTTCGTGAGGGTCTGTGATTAGGAGGCTTGATGCGGAAAACCACGGATTGGACACTTTCTTTCAGGCCTGACATCTGTAGGCCGGGTACATCTCGTCCAGGGACTGGTACGTGCGACTGCTGGACACACAAAGAAAAACCAGTGTACACTCGTGGCCCCAAAGCCTGCAATGCTTAGGGTCACAGACCTCAAAGTGTGTCGCCTGTTGTCAGGAGAGGCGGTGTTGCTCCAGGGGGAGAGCAACTGAGACCTGGATTTAACAAAGGTGTTTTCCACACAGGCTGAGGGCTGTAGAGACTTCATACCAACTGAAAGGACTTCCCCTTAAATACAGCATTCCAGAAGGTTCTTCAAAAGCGGGTCTCCTGGTCAGAGAGAACCAGCTGGGGCAGTGAACATTTATTTACCTAGAGCTCATCAGTCGGGCCGCCTGGGGCCTTGTTTGGAGCCTCTTACACACCGTCTGCGCTTCCACAGTTACTGTTTTGGTAACTCTTTGAGGCACTGGAGGTAAATCTAAGAGAGGTTTAATATAAAAGTCTTAACACACTTTGCCTGCATCCTTGTGTTACTGCCATTCAGGAAGCTGTCATATACATGGTATCAGTGTTGAGTCACAATGGTCTAGCTCTCATAGGGACCTGTACACTAGACATGATCAAGATTTTGAGTGTTTGTGGGAACAAACTAAATGATAAATTAGACAATAACAAGTAGTGATTTATTAACTACTTTGATTATGTAGGGAATAAATTTATAAAATTAATTATGGATATGGTCAGGGCTGTTGGTCAGGTGACCCAGATGTTACGGTTCATTGAATCTGGCATTTGTTATGACTGCCACTGCTCTGGTCATACTCATTGTTAAAAAATAGGGGCGCCTGGGTGGCTTAGTTGGTTTAGTGTCCGACTTTCGCTTAGGTCATGATCTCACGGTTCGTGAGTTCAAGCCCCACGTCGGGCTCTGTGCTGACTGCCGGCTCAGAGCCTGGAGCCTGTTTCAGAGTCTGTGACTCCCTCTCTCTCTGACCCTCCCCTGCTCATGCTGTCTCTCTCTCTCTGTCTCCTAGAAATAAATAAACATTGTTAAAAAATAATGATTATCTTTTCTGGTGTGTCCTAATAGTGGTAGCAATTTTATGGGTGGCACAATTGTTCCACACGTGTGGAAGTCCCATGAAGTGTTTTGACTTTAGTTGCTTGTAATTTGGTTTTCAGTGCTTACTCTTGTAGGAATATAATCCTCAGACCTTGTTTAGATTCTGTAATAATTTTCTTGAATTCAAATATCTATCTTCTTTTTTTTGTAAATGTTTTATTTCTGAGAGAGAGACAGCATGAGCAGGGGACGGTCAGAGAGAGAGGGAGACACAGAATGTGAAACAGTCTCCAGGCTCTGAGCTAGCTGTCAGCACAGAGCCTGACGCAGGGCTGAACCCATGAACCGTGAGATCATGACCTCAGCCGAAGTTGGACACTTAACCGACTGAGCCACCCAGGAGCCCCTCAAATATCTATCTTCTATTGTATTAGGAATTTAAGTTAAGAAGATAATTAGAGCTATACATGAAAAATGTATGTAGAGGAACAACCATCATAGCATTACACATGACAGCAAAAAATTAAAGATCATCAAAGTATCCAATAAATTTGAAATAAAAAAATTTAGGGAAATCCATATAATAGGCCATTCTGAGTGTTTTCAAAGACCATTTTGTTATGAATACTTAAAGTAAATGAGCAATGTTTATAATGTAACAGTGATGAAAAGCAGGATCTATATTATGATATAAAACAGAAAGTAAATAGTTAATGGTGGAGATCTGTTGGAATGATATTGTGATTTTTGCTTGGTTCTTTTCTGGATTTCCCAAATTTTCTTTAATGAACTGTATAATTTATATAGTGAAAGAAATAAATTATAAGTAAAGGAAATAGATTCCTAAATTAAGGAAATGTAAGGATTAAGGAGTGTTTTCAATCAAATGAATATATTTAAAAGATACGAAAAGTTCCAGAGGAATATAAAGTATCTAAGATGTGGTGTGAATTGGGTGCTACATTTTCTTTGATGAACGATGAAACAAATTATACCAAGCTGTGATACATATTAGACTCTGTGGTTTATATGGAGAAAACACCAGTGCTATTAATCATGTATTGTTTTTGTTTATATCAGTGATAGAGCTCTGACCTGCTTCTTTGCTAATTGTTCTCTTAGAAAAAAAAAAGGACATCATTTTAAATAAATTTTACAACACAGTGGGAGGGATGTCTCTCTAGAATGGGGTGTGTGGAAATATCATAATGAGAAGCCTTGGTTCTCAGCTTTTTCAGCTTGAGGACTTCAATGTTATTCAAGTCCTGCTAAACCACTGCTGACGGGGGTGCTCCCATTTAGTATTCTGGAAGGTCCCGTGTTATCTTTAAAACTAGAGAATATTGTCATAGGAAGAGGTACTCTAAAACAGCAAATAAATTGTATGGGAGCAAAGGCTAAGAAGGTTTTCCTGACCAGAAGCAGCCTGCAGGTAGCTGGCCAACCAAATGTGGTTAGGAATTTTGAGAGGAAAATGGAAATGTCAGAATCACTTACTGGTGAGTTGAGGTAATCATTTTGGAGGGTAATTTTGTAATAATTTGTTTATTTAAAAATGTATTACTGGGGTGCTTGGGTTGCTCAGTCAGTTAAGTGTCCAACTTCTGCTCAGGTCATGATCTCATGGTTCGTGAGTTCGAGCCCCACATAGGGCTCTGTGCTGACAGGTCAGAGGCTAGAGCCTGCTTCGGGTTCTGTGTTTCCTTTTCTCTCAGCCCATCCCCCACTCGTGCTCTGTTTATCTCTTAAAAATAAATAAATGTTAAAAAAAATTTTAATCCACCAATTGGTAAGTCATTTAATTTACAGTTATGTAATGGAATAATGAGAATTCTTTAAAATAACTAGATGGATGCATATGTACTAATATGATCAAGGTATATTGGAAAGTAAAAACAAAGCAAGCCTAAGTGTGCCTGCACACACACACACACACACACATAGGTACATACCTTGCACGAATGCTTATATAGGCATAGAAAATTTCTGAAGGAATATCCAAAAAGATATTAACAGTAGTTACATCTGGGTTGCATGAATGAAGGATTGGTAAGGAGAAGGACATTTACTTTTTACTTTATGTGCTTCAGTGCTATTTATTTTACTTCTTATCAAAAGCGTATATAATAAAATTATAAAAGAAAATAAATGACATGAGAAAAAGAATAAAAAAGAAAAAATTACTCGTGGAATAGAGATTAAAGATTATGTAGCAGAGTTGAACTAGAACTTCCTCTAATTATAACCAATTGGGTTTGTAGAATGCATGTCAGGAAATCAAAGGACAAGGGCTTTACTAGTGGGGAGAAGTATTTCCGAGATGTGTTTGAAAATGGAAAATGTGTGGAGGTATATGTGTCCAGCAGGAACAACCAATAATACTTTATTTAAAATGAACAATAAGTGAGACAGGAAATATTTTATTTTATTTTATTTTTATTTTTTTACAAATAGTTTATTGTCAAGTTGGTTTCCATATAACACCCAGTGCTCATCCCCACAAGTGCCCCTCTCCATGCCCATCCCCCCCCAGACAGGAAATATTTTAAAAGAAGATCTAAAATTGTAGAAGAGCACTAAAGAGAAAGGTGAAAATAGCACTTAACGCTGTTTAATGTATGTGCTGCCGAAGCGAGTACACACTTAAGGCTGTTTAAAATGGGTTCAAAAATAGAGATTTTTAAGACGAATCGTTGATGCTAACTTAATTTTGTCATATTGAAAAAGTTTTAATATTTGTTATAAGTCATTATGTTGATTCCTTAGAGGCAACGCCAGTGCCAGGGCAAAGCCCCAGAGGATACCTACTGTCAAGGACACTGAGAACTTATTTCCCTGTGTCTAAATGATCTGTCCTAGCTTATATCTACATAATATGAATTGGACTCAGTTTCTCATAAACAGTGGGTGCATTTCTTCATTGTACCTTTTTTAATCTACTGACTTATAATGAGTTAGTGTTTATAATATAAGATCTCTTCACAACTTCTTCACTTGTGACAACCAAAAAATGCCACCAGATATTGCCAAAGGATCTGTGAGGCGCAAAATCACTTCTGACTGAGAACCACTGGTCTATAGTTTAGACAAACACTGAAATGTGTTGAGTGTTTTAATCTATGCATAATTTGTTTTCTCTGTCTACAGGGTTGATTTTTAAATTTCTATTAAGTATTTCAAATTGCACCACAACATGGAGCCTTTGTAAGGCTCCTTCCTGTATCAGCAATGTTGCTTTTTTTTGACTCTGACTGCAACTATTAGCGATCTGTAAAGTAGTTTTAGAAAATAGGTTAGCAATCATCAATTCAACCATTCATTTCATAATTGTTATTGAAAGCTTAAACAGTATTTCTGAGACTTGTTGAAGTACATGTCTTTATAGTAAAGAAATGAATGATCCTTGCCCTCAAGAAGTGAAGTTTCTGGTCTTTTGGGGATGATGAATGAGATGGTAACCATACAGTGTGACAGGACTAAAATGGGCGCATGCATATGGTGTTAGGTACATGTAAGACAAATAATGAAATTAAACAAAATTTAACTTTCTTAATTCCCTTTTGAGTTTCCTGCCTTCATTTAGAGATAATCTTTAAAGGTTTATCATTAATTTCTTGTTTTTAATACATTGCCTTTTGTGTGTTCTTATTTTTCTGCAGATGCTGTCGCTATCACGTGGACTGATAGAGTAATCCCCTCATTAACATGGGTTATTCCTTTTAGTATTTCTGCCTCAATATTTAGCAACCTTCTTAATAATGTATTTCAATCATCAAGAGTAACATATATGGCTGCCCAAGAGGGCCAACTGCCTTTGCTATTTAGTATGCTTAATATTTACTCCTCTCCATTTATATCGGTGCTAGTATTTGTCACTAAGGCATCAATTGCCATTGTCTCAACAAACCTCATTGACCCAATAAACTATCTTTATTTTGTAGTTTTTATTTGGTCTTCATCATCAATGATAGGAATACTAAAACTGAGATACCAGGAGCCAAATTTACCTAGACCTTACAAGGTATTTTTTTTCTGTGTGAAATAAAATATACTGTAACCATGTTTGAAGACTATATTCAGAACATATATGGGTAGATCCTTTTACTACTAACAAATTGTGATGCACATAGAGGTAATCTGGTCTCAGTTTTTATTGGAGAAAAGTGGCCTTGATTCTTTATCAGAATAGTCTAGGTGTGCTAGGCTTCATGTTAAAAGCTTTGCTTGGCTTATCACATTTAATCCTCTCAGTAATACCAAAGGCAGATACTACTCTTATTCCCTTCTTACAAATGGGGAAACAGGTTTAGAAAAGTTGTTACTTACCCAAGTTCATGCTGTGTGGAGTAAAGCCAAGACCAAAACACTCCCTTTGGAGTGTTTGCCTTTTAGCACATACAAATAAATATAAGAAATGTAAACTATAAATAATTTAATAAAGAACACAGGGAGAAAGAAAGCAATGTTCCAATAATCACCCTTGGTTAACTTATAACCAACCTTCCTTTTCCATCCTCCTTCTACTTCTTCCATCCAGTCATACCCTTATTGTTGCATATTTGAGTATCAGTTATTGAAAGCAATTATATTTTAAGCACCTTACTAAATATTCAGGGTGCAGAAAGGAGTAAGACTTGGCTCCTGCCCTTGGGCAGGGAATAATCTATCTGGACACTCAGGTGAACCAAAAATCATAGTATGATTATTGTCACATGGTGGCCTCCAGAAGGTGTTAAAAAAAAATACATGGGGAAGGAGGGATCATTTTGTTATTTCACCTCAGATCCTCAGTTTCTTCAGAACTAAAATGGGAATAAATAATGCCTACCTCCTAGGAATATGGAATGTATTAAGTGAGCTAAGACATGCAAAGAATCCAGAGTCTAACATAGATAGTTATTATTATTTATATTATTATTTGATACACATTTGCATCAAAAAGAAAGGCAATGGCAACCATAAATATAAGCAGTTAACATTTGTCTTGAGTGTCACATGAATGCTCTTTTCCCTCAGTTATTTGATAATTAATTCTGAGCTGTGAGATGACAAATTATCTTTCTTAGGGATGTTTTACAAATTAGGAGGAGATTTTTTTTTTTTTTTTTAATGTAAGCTCTATGCCCAATTTGGAGCCTACACTTACCACCTGAGATCAAGGGTTGTATGCTCTACTGACTGAGCCAGCCAGGCACCCCAAAAGGAAATTCTTAATTAATTGCCTAGGAGCATAACCTTTTAATTAAAGGGTTTCATAAATATGAATTCAGCTATGTTATATTTTGGGGATATAGATTCATATCTATTTATTTAAGATGTATATCAAGTGTGACTGCCTATTGAATTTTCTCCCTAGGCTGGATAATGTTTGGTGCAGGACACTTAACAATCCTAATGCAAAGCAGGTACCAAGAATAGGGCTTGGCAAAAACCCACCAAAAATAGGGAGAATTGTCTTGGCCGAAGTTTTTGTTTTGATTTTTTTCAAATGTACTGAGCCTATAAAGTCATAGTATTTACCAGTCAATATCTGCCTGAATAACCAGAGGGTCTGAGGATACTCTGTTTTTGACATGACCTTCCCACTGCCTTGAGATATTTTCTTGGGAAAATTGTGACTTTCTGAGCTTTAGGAACTTCCTCTTAATGAATTCCTGCTGCCTAGATCAGAAGATGGTTATCTTACTAGAAAATGATCATGATTATTTCCACTCACAGTCAAACACTAGATGGTCATTCCCTTCAACCATTGCCTTGATGTTGAAAGTCTTCAACATTCTACTACTAAGATTTATCTAAACACAGATAAGTTAGCCCATTTTCTTTCATTAACTTAGATCTTATGTTTGTTTATATAAATATGCAGTACTTTATATAGGTTTTCATATCTAATTTTATTTTTTGAAGTTTGCTTTTTTTGGTGTTTTTTTCATTACCTTTGGTAACAATGGCCATCAACCTGTGCTTGGTTTTGGTCCCTTTGGTGAAGTCTCCACATATGCATTATATTTATGCATGTCTCTTTGTTCTCAGTGGACTTTTGTTTTACATACCTTTAATATATTTCAAATTGAGGTTGCTTTGGTTTGAGAAAATGACATGCTATTTACAGTTGCTGTTTAATGTTTGCATCCCTGATGTGGGTGAAGAACAGATGTCAGAAGTACAAACTTAAAAAAAAAATAACCTTCTAAAGGCACTTCAAATTAAAAAAAAAAAAAAGATCAAGCACATTATGGAACATTAATGATGAAATGGCCATGGTAACTTGCTTTCTTGAATGAAATAGTGTACAAAGAAGTGCCCATAATAATACCTAGTTTTAAAAATCAGCAAAAATTGTTATGTAAAACTAAAGGTCTGTTTTGGTTTCCATGGCTTGATACATTGATGATATATCCCCATATCTTCCATTTTTTTCTGCACCCCACCCTTTACTGCTGAATTTATGGTGATTTTATGATACAAGTAACAATCAAAATCTCCTAAGTCTTTCCTATAAATTATGGCTTGAGACATGCCTACTCTAAGACTGTGTGGGATGGATATCACCTCTACAAGTCTGTCAGGTCAATAAAATTTCTCAGGGAAACTTTTGACTTTTATTCCACAACTGGTTGGTGGTAGAAAAAGCCAGGATTTTAACATTTGTCTTTCAAGGTAAAATTGCAGCATGAATTTTCTATAATACACACATATATATATATTTCTATTATATATCTTTTTGTATTATATCTATATATATATGTATTATATGTTTGGAAATAAGGCCTTCTAGAATGTTTGTATAGCATCTCTTCTACTTTCCAGTTCTTCTTGTACCACTCCTGACCATAAGTGCTTTACTTTCCTATAATATTTATTTTAAGTAGAGTCTGTTTTGAAGCCATCTATCAAGAATTCCTTTGATGATGTTACGCAAGGGGCTTACTTGCTATACTCTGAAGTGCAGTTAATGACACCTGCCTATTTGACCCAGGTGAATTGTGGAAATTAATTAGTTGTGTATAACTGTACTTGGAAGTTTAAAAGTCATCTCATCTCTATTGTATAAATAGGACCTTAGAGATATTAACTGTTGTTTCATGAAATTGGCAAAGCAGATGACACCTGAGGAACTTTCACTTTCTCTCTAGGCAGAGCAGGTTTAGAATATCTCTGAGAGGGTTTATTGGTTTCCTAGAGTTGGTTGCCATAAAAAATTAACACAAATTTGGTAGCTTAGAAAAACAGAAATTTGTACTTTCATCGATTTGGGATTGAAGTCCAAAATCAAGGTATTGGCAAGATTGGTTCTTTCTGGGAGCCCTCAGGGAGGATCTGGTCCATACCTCTCTCCTAGCCCCTGGTGGTGGCTGGGATTCTTGGCTTTACTTGGTTTGTAGCTACATCACTCTCGTTTTGACCTCTAACTTCTTTCCCTTTTCTCTCTGTATGTCAAATCTTCTTCTCCTTTCTCTTAAAAGGAAACTCACCTTAATCCAGGACAATTTCATCTTGAGATCCTCAATTACATCACAAAGATCCTTATTCCAAATAAAATCTCATTCTAATGTTCCAAGTGGATATTCTTTAGGGGAGCTAACATTCAACCCACTAAGCTAGGTCTTCCTAGTTATCAAATTCAATTCCTAGTTTGTGTGGTAATCTCTTATAACATGCAGGCTCATTCTTGAAGGCCAGCCTGTTTTTACTTCTTTCTGTGGGTACCAGCTCATCTGCATGCTAGAGCTGGAGCTAAAATATGCAATCTGGAAGGATCACAAAATTTATCCCAGGATGTCTGTCATACAGTGAGCCTCCATATTAGCAACATGTCCTGAAAGAACAAGATCAGTATTTCACAAAAGACCATAAACTAAACTTAAGGATCATAGCCAGGTAATTTCCAGAACTGGATTATTATGATCCTGATGTCAGAGACCCTAGCAGACAAAGAGAGCCCTGGGAATTCATGACAAGCAAGAATCCTTTTTTTTTTTTTTTTAATATTTATTTATTTTGGGGAGAGCACATGATGGGGAGGGGGTTAGAGGGGAGACAGAGGATCCAAAGTGGGCTCTGTGCTGACAGGCTGACAGCATCAAGCCTGATGTGGGGCTCAAATTCACGAACTGTGAGATTATGACCTGGGAGCCACCCAGGCATCTGGACAAACAAGAATCTTGATGCTGCCGTTTATGCCATGTTTTGTTGTCTAGGGTAAAGATGTGGTTGTGAAAGAAATAATTGTGCTGCAGTGGCTCTGTTCATGTCTTTCCATTAGGCCTAAAAGATGGGGTTTTTGGAGATGACATCCTTCTGAGTTGCTTTGTTCAATTTCTTGTAAGTGAAGCTAGTAGGAAGGTAAGAAAAGTCATTTTGCTTAAGTGTCAGCTCTATGACAATGCCTTAGGCATATTGGGATATTTCCTAGCTTATAGTTAAGTGCTTGTTTAGAAGCATGAGAAACAAACTACTTGAATGTAGAAAAGTCACACAATAAGTTTGTAGAGAATAAAGCCTTCAGCATTATATTTCTAGATAAGGCATTTCTGAAACTTTACGATGAGGGAAAAAAATTAAGCTTCCCTTTATTATCGCCGATGATGTTGGACCTTCAATGAGAGTTTTCAATATAGAAAATATTTTTTTTTCAGTTTGGGGAAATTTTTCGAATCATTTCATTGATAAGTTCTTCCTCTATGTTTCTGTTGTTTTCTTTTTCTAGAATTTTTATTATTTTGGTGTTGGACCTCCTGGACTGGTCTTCTGGTTTTTTATCTATTCTCTAGAGATTTCCTAATGCTTCCCTCTTCCTTCATTTTAATTATTATATTTTTAAGGTCTCATTTGTAATACTTTTTAGTAACATATTGTCTTTGGCTCATAGATTCAATATCTACATTTATATTTCTGTTGCCCATGTTGAAGTATGGCTTTTCTCAGATGTCTTGTAAACCTTTAACTGTTTGCTTATGATTAATGAGTCAAAAAGTTGATGAGAATTTTGAATGCGTGCATGAGGTTTATGAAATTGAAAACTAGAGTAGTCCCTCCTTATCTATGGTTTCACTTTCTGTGTTTTCAGTTACCTGCAGTCACCCACGGTCTGGAAGCTACCTCCTGCATGTTGTCACAAGGTCAGTAGTAGCCTAATGCTGTCACAATGCCTATGTCACTGACCTTGCTTCATCTCATCACATAGGCATTTTATCATCTCACATCACAAGAAGAAGGGTGGGTACAGTACAATAAGATATTTTAAGAGAGAGAAAGGGAGATCACATTCACATAGCTTTTATTACAATATATTATTAAAATTATTCCATTTTATTATTAGATATTGTTGTTAATATCTTACTGTGTTTAATTTATAAATTAAACTTTATCATAGGTGTGTGTATATAGGAAAAAAAAAACAGCACATGTAGAGTTTAGTACTATCTGTGGTTTCAGGTAGCCAGCGGGTGTCTTGGAATGAATACCTTAAGGATTAGGGGGATTACTGTATATGGTGATATGGGTATACTAATTGTTGAGGACTTCCCAAAGTTAAAAGCTGTGTATCTGTCATCTTGGGCTGGTCAGGTTCCCCAAGGAAATCTAATCTTTTCAGAGCAAGGCTCTGACTGCTGGTTACTGGGAGCTGAGATGGAACAGGACTAGAAAACACAGTCTCAGCACTTAGTAATCAGGATATATAATTACATTTAAATCTCTTATTTTCACATGATGCTTAGAATTCCAGCTGTGCTGATGCCTCCCAGAAATAAACCTCCAGTTCTTTGCTGTAGTAGCATAGGATCAGAGCAGTTACTATGGGTGAAGAGTAGAATGGGGAATCCAGGCATTATTTCCATTTAATCCTCCTTGTTAAAGTGCTGCAACTTCTGCCCCCTTCTCCAGTCATGTGTAATTCTATGACTTAATGTGATGCTCTCAGCATTCTGCATTAGAAGTCAGATTGGTTCTCAGCTTCTCCTACTTTTAGTTTAGGACCTACTATCTTGAGTCTGCTAACCAGTTACCTTTCATGAATTCACTTTCCAGTTTCCAATATTTTATTGCTCTCCTCTTTCCTCCTTCCTCACAGAGTTATTTATGTAAACATTTCCTCTGCTGTAGTTTTAGTTGGATTCCAGAAGAGGGGCTTAAATAGAGGGGCCTTTTTTAGTCTGCCATCTCATCTTAGAATCTTAAGTTTCAATATTTAAGATTTTATTTTTATTTTTTAAAAAATTTTCAATGTTTATTTTTATTTTTGAGAGAAACACAGTGTGAGAGGGGGAGGAGCAGAGAGAGAGGGAGATACAGAATCTGAAGCAGGCTCCAGGCTCTGAGCTGTCAGCACAGAGCCCGATATGGGGCTCGAACTCATGAACAATGACCTGAATCAATGTCAGACACTTAACTGACTGAGCCATCTAGAAGCTGCAATACATTTAAGAATTTAAAAATATATGCTGCAGAGATTTTTTAAAATAAATACTATGTCAGTCAGAAAATCTGAATTGAAGGAGCCAGTGACAGGCAGGAAAAAAAATCTTAATTGATAAGACTAACTACTTTTAAAATTTTTAAGGGAAAGGTGTGGAAAGAGAATTGACATATAAATCTTTGTCTCAATGACATAAATTGTTTTAAAACAAAAATGTAATTTCTTCTGTGTTTCATGGTATAGTGCAATATCTTCTTCTTTTTCAATAGCTGATGGCATTTACAGCTTAAAATCTACAAAGATGTCCTATGTCTTTATTACTTTCTAGTCCTACATTTTTAGGTTAATTGCTCATTCAAAGTTTCTGTCTGTGTTAGTTTTATGGAGGATGATGTGCGTCATGGCAAGTCAGAGAAGTCTACATTACATAGAATCTATGAGTGCTTAAGCACAGGGAGATCTGATTGCTTTTTCCCTTCTTCCTTGCTAAACAAAAACCAATTTTATTTAAGTAAAAAGCAAAATCATTCCCAATTTTAGGGGATGAATCATAACTGATCTTAGTTAATCACTGTAATCCCATGCTTCTTGGCTGGGATTGGCTTAGGGGTGAGCATGTGATCTAGTTTTTGCCAATAAAATGTAAAGGAGAGTCTCGTATAGAGTTGATAAGAAAGATTATTCTTCCCAGTTAAAAAACAGAAACCAGGGTATTGGGGTGGCTCAGTTGGTTAAGTGACCAACTCTTGATTTTGGCTTGAGTTATGATTTCACAGTTCATGAATTTGAGCTCTTTTTTTTCAGCTCAGGTCACATGATCTCACCCCAAGATGGGTTCTGCACTGACATCAGGAAACCTGCTTGGGCTTCTGTGTCTCCTTCTCTCTGCCCTTCACCGGCACTCTATTTAAAAAATAAACATTAAAGAAAAAAAAAAAAACAGAAACCAGAACAAGTTCTTCATCCTTTCCTTTCACGGATTTTGTCATGTTAAGATGTGATACTTGAAGCTGTTTCAGCCATCTTTTTTTTTTTTTTTTTTTTTTACAAATAGTTTATTGTCAAATTAGTTTTTACATAACACTCAGTGCTCATCCCCAAAGTGCCCTCCTTCAT